>NC_060130.1:465395801-465698904 GCF_021461395.2 Schistocerca americana
ATGCTGCTGTAATCCCCTGCGTGAAAGAATAGGTCGCAATGTGAATACAACGTGAATATAAATCTAATCATGGCACGCAAAATCTAAAACCACTTTTCAAACTATATCTGGACATATCGTCAACAATTTTTCTTCTTTGGGACCAGAAGCATAATATATGCCTGATAATGACATGATTATTGGAAAGAAGCACTAGACAGCTATTTACAATAACGAATCTTTATTCAACAGACTGTTTCGGCGTGTAACGTCATTGTCATGTACTACTACCGTTTATTTTGGGGTGCTTTTCCTGGAAAAGCACGTACATATCTTTATCAGCGCTTGAGTCGTAACAGTTACACTGTTATGTTACGGATCAGTGATTTCAGGAAAGATTTACCGCATTCATCAGTTTGTATTTGTCATAATCTAGAAAAATGCTTGCCTTGTTTTTATCTTTTGATCCAGAGGGTTTAAAATAAGTTTCATGCCAAAATGGGAGTCAGTGAGATGTAATACGCATCTCCTCATATTTGTTAACAAGGTCACACATTACCACTCTACATATACGTTCATACTCCATAAGCGACCTTAAGATGTGTAGCAGAGGCTGCTCCGTGTACCAGTATCATCACACACGGGTGAGCAATGCTGCCGACGAGATCTTTCTTGTGTGGTTTCTCTTAAACACTCTTCGCAATCCTAACCTAACCTAACCTAACCTAACCCCTGGATAAGGTTGAAGAATGTTCGGAAGAATTGTAGTCTATTATCTACAGATTCGCTTCTATTCTAAAACAGGAAACTCGTCAACGTTGGTTAGGTATGGAATAAGCTAGCCTTTGATGTGATGAGGGGAAAAAAAAACTTTAACGTGAAAAATAGCATTGCTGCATGAAATGCGTATTGTTTTTATTTAAGAACTTAGAAGAAATTTCCAAGTACGTGTGTTCAGAATTACGAAACTAGTGAAAGATCTAGTCTGAATCCTATAGAAGCTGCCATTACACCGTTATGAACCAATTTTCTAGTAACTGACCCACGTCCTCTCGATATTTATTGGCATCTACATATCCTCAAAGCCTTTATCAAACCGTCTCACGTAATGAACATTTGTCATGCAAGTGCCTTCCGGAACAGCAAATAACTTGGTTTGTTGACATTCAGTTCTTGCTGTTCGTTACGTTTAACTTTGTTGCCTTCCTTTATTGACTCTAATCTTCACATTTTTAATACTACATTGTGAGCGTCAGAAATAATACTGTCAGTTAAAACATTGTCTCAACAATAATTTCGTTTGCGTGATAGATTTATGAAAAGCCGGCCGGGCCGAAAGAACAACTTCTGCGAGATTTCGACTTTAACTCAGTTTCAATAAAAAGTTAGCTTCAGCATTTTTCCGGTGAGCGATTCAGCTACGAAATAACAGAACTGAACCGTGGGTTACATCCGACAATTTATTTCGTGTCTTTATAAGCTACTGTGTGCGTTCATGCGAAAGAAGTCTATCTCCTTTCCCTCCCATCCACCCTCTTTTCTCCTTACTTCGCTAACTGAATTTGTTCTAGGCAATTGTGTCTTATTGCGTCAGCAGTCATTTTCATTCACAGTTCAAGGGGCACTGGTACGAACATACGTACAGAAACCTTGCAACATAATCCTGTTGTTCGGAAGCGGGCCGAAACTTTGATTGGATTACTACGCTAAATGCACATCGTCAGCTATTATGGTCAAATAAATATAGTTCAGTACCGGAACTTGTAGTTCTTGTTATACGACTGTTCTCTTTATCCAGCAACGTAAATTTCAAACTAGTAGCCTAAGAACGTCGATGGCTGATTGGTTCATTAGAACCCTCGTAAATACTAATTATATATTTATATATATATATATATATATATATATATATATATATATATATATATATATAAAGCAAAAAAGAAAAAACTAAATAGAAATGCACTATTAATTCCTTAATGTGTTGAAAACCGTTTCCTGCCGTATATTTTCATAGGAAATCATATTTTTGATCACTAATACTACATATTGAAGCGTGTCCTGCGGAATACGTTCGGAACTTAAAGAAGTTTCGGAAGGAATGTGTCACAACTTTGGGCCCATTTGTCAACTAACTATTTCTTAAAAGTTCATTGGAATCCAGTGACGTGAACTACTTGTCATCCTGCAGACACGTGTGTTAAACATTTGAACCAAATCGTGCGTAGACAAATATTGCGTACGTCCTTTTTAGGAAATACAAGGAAGTGACGGTATCAGTGTCGTACGTACTAGATTTCATAATGCACTTTCCTTTTTGAAGCCACACACGCTACTACCTAATATCCCGACAAAGCGTGCGAACTTGTTGAATTTTTTTGATGGTGTTGAGCCACAGACTTGCAGTATTTGACTGCGTATTACTATATTTATCTTTTGTGCCATCTAGATTTCGGCTTCTGTGCCACTATCAAGTACAATGCTAAAAGTTGTTGGACCATTGTTATGCCATACGTGCTTTGGACTGCCTTAGCAGACATGACGTAATAATGGACTAACAGCTTTTAGCACTGTATTTGATAGTGGCATAAAAGCCGAAATTTAGATGGTACAGAAGATATAGTAATAAACAGTCAAATGGCGGTTTACTTTTTTAAAAAATTGTTGACGAATGCTCGCTGAGTGTGATACTAGTAAGAACGCGAACTCCCCAGTGATAATAGCGTCGAGAATTGCCATTTCTTTTGATATTTTGTGTTATTTTTAAAATGCAATGATCTTTAGCATGTTAATATACAACGTTGTTTTATTTACGTTCCCTTCGCTATTTAGTTTCGATAGGACGCGGCGGACGCTGGCATAATTTTCAGTCTGTACCAGAGAACGCTTTATGCAGTTACAGCAGATGTGGATTGGTTGCTAAGCATTATTTCTTGACAATGCCGATAATTGTTACTTTCATTCCATTGCATTGGGTGCGAGAAAAATGAACATGTACTTCAGGAATCGTGTAAAGAGTTTAGTGATTAGCCATCAGTCGATAACACTATGACCTTGTCGAAAAGTAGTGTTCGTTGATGTGCTCTGGTCTTCTCAAATACTGAACATGAGCGGCTCGCCATGACGCTGTTCTGCAGTTTACCTTGACGATGATCTGCTTCAAAGAAATAGTACGCCCTACGCGGCAGTTTAAGAAGTAAAAATTTGGCTTCAGGCATATCTGTTAAACAGTTACATAACATGAAACATTATGTTTAAGGCCTACCGACATCATTCAGCTGCAGGAGAGAACGGATTTCATTTATCGAGATGTGTTGCAACGTAAACAGTTCTCTTAAGGTTAGAAAATATCGTAGATCAAATATAAAATTAAAGGATGAAAACTGTTTTTATTTAATATGAAAGCAAATGGAAAAAAATGCCACTAGTTTGTCTTGCACATTTTCATTTCGTTATTGGGTTATAGTTTATTGCGATGGATTATAAAAAAGCCGAATTTTTTTTCATTGATCAGTGGGCACTGTTGTCATGATGATTCCAGGGTTCAGAAGATAATGAAATCAGTTACGTGACTCTACTTATTATAGGCAATCTCGAAATATATCAGCAGTTGTGTTCGTGTCGTCGTCGAAATTACATATACCGTTACTAGCATTTGCTCAGGGAATCATAAAACAGCTCGTAGGACATGGTCCAAAATTGGACCATGAAGTTTAAATGACGCGTGGCGAGCACTTTATAGGTAATAAAAGCAGACAGGAAGAGGAACACTTCTTTATATCTTCCATATTTATTTCCCCCGCCTGCGCAGCAGAGGTAGCCAGCGCTTGCGAATAAGATGGTGTCATTCAGCTTTTGTTTATCAACAATGTTTTGCGTTTGCTTAAGTATGTCACCAAACTGTAGTTCTTTTCGTAGAACCAAAGCTGGCCTTGTCAACCCTCACCACCTTGCGCAGCACGTATGTCTGAAGCATTTTGTATAATACTCTACTATTTTAACCATTGATACTCCACCATTTTAGCCACAGCATTAAGCAGAAATGCTATACGGAAACATACATAAAAATGATTTACAACGGATTGAGCCATTATCATTTACTGAAGATAAGAAACCAGTGGCGGTTGTTCGTCAAAGGCGGCGTAATGTTCTGCAGCTCTCCTGGTGCTACTAGAAACGAGTAGGCAGTGTGTCGGCTTTGGATTTCACCCTCTACCTTCCTCGGATATCTCATTCAGTACAGTGGTTCGAGTAGTATATAAGCAGAGGTACAGTGAGGTGACAAGTCATAAGATACCTCTTAATATTGTGTCGGACCTCCATTTGCCTGGCGTAGTGCAGCAACTCGACATGACATGGACTCACCAAGTCGTTGGAAGTCCCCTGCACAAATATTGAGCCATTCTGGTATATAGCCGTCCACAATTGCGAAAGTGTTGCCGGTGCAGGATGTTGCGCACGAACTGACCCCTCGATGATGTCCTATAAATGTTGAGTGGAATTCACACTGGGCGATGGGCGGCCAAATCATTCGCTTGAATTCTCCAGAATGTCCTTCAAATGAATCGCGAACAATTGTGGCCCAGTGACACGACGCATTGCCATCCATAAAAATTCAATTGTTGTTTCGGAACATGACGTCCGTGAATGGTTGCAAATAATCTCCAAGAAGCCGAACGTAATCATTTCCAGTCAATGATACGTTCAGTTGGACCGGGGCACCAAGTCCATTCCAAGTAAGCACAGGCCACACCGTTATGGAGCCACCACCAGCTTGCACAGTGGTGTCTTGTTGGTCACTTGGGTCGATGGTTTGCTGGAGTCTACGCCACACTCGAACCCTACCATCAGCTCATACCAACTGAAATCGGGTCTCATCTGACCAGGCCACTATTTCCCAATCGTCTAGCATCCAACCAATAAGGTCACGAGCCCAGGAGAGGCGAAGTCGTGCTATTAGCAAAGGGACTCGCGTCAGTCGTCTGCTGCCATAGCCCATTAACGTCAAATTTCGCCGCAGTGTCCTAACGGATACGTTCGTCGTACGTCGCACATTGATTTCTGTGGCTATTCCACGCAGTGTTGCTTGTCTGTTAGCACAGACAACTCTACGCAAACGCCGCTGCTCTCGGTCGTCAAGTGAAGGTCGTCAGCCATTGCGTTGTCCGTGGTGGGAGGTAATGTGTCTAGCTGCAACTACCTTTCCGCGTTCGAAGTCTGTTAATTCCCAAATCACGTCGGAAACCTTTTCACATGAGCACAAATGACAGCTTCGCCAATGCACTGCCTTTTTATGCATAGCGATACTACCGCCATCTGTGTACATGCATACCTCTACCCATGACTTTTGTCACCTGATAGTACATCCGTAACACACCCTTATCGGATAGTCTCTAAACACGCTTCGTAATATATAGAAGGAAAGCAGCGGTAAATTACTTCCAACATGATCTATCCAGAAGCAGTATTACACAATTTCTGTAACATATAAAAAGCTTGTTGATAAAAAAGGGCTTCTCGTTAACGTAATTAAAGCACAACACCGTGTTGCAAGCCCGAGTAGATGAGCGATATACCTAGTATCGGGCGTAGAGGGCAGTAATAGCCCTATTAGCAATTGGATTTTGCTTGTTGGCCTACACACTGACTTGATAAGTTTGTGGGACCACGTAGTTCAGTGCTGAAAATCCGTTTGTTGACACGTGTAATGACGCGTGCAGATGTAGTGTAGTGCGCGTTGCCATACACAGCAGACAAACGTCTTGTGTCTGGCGGCGCGGGCCCGCTCTCTCTTTCGCCGCCCACGCATTGTTTGCCCGTCCTTCCTGCTGCACGCCCTTTGTCACCACCTGAACACTCTCTCCCTCCGCCATCTCACAGCACGCAAGCTTTCAGTCTAACATGCTGAAGTAACGCTGAGCCGCTTACAACGTGATGGAATATTCACACACTAAATGTAAATCGTGTTTTATTTACGCAAGGAATCTCAGTCACTATCAGCATTAAATGCTTATTTAAACAGCGAAATGAGTCAAAGTTTATAGACAAAAGTTTTCGTTTGGTATAAACAAATACTTACGAATGTGCAAAGGGCTTCTGTACTATTGCCTTACGTAGCCGTGATGAGCCTATCCTCAAAATGTGTACTTCCGAAGTTCCACTTTCTTGCATCCATGTATCAGGATTGTTTTCGCCGTCAGCTTTCCCACTTCCAGATTCCATGGTGAGGCTGATGTGATTGTGACGCACATTGAAGGTTCGACATAACTCGAAAGATGCCGCTCTCAGCAAGACCGTAACAATTGTGTAAAATCTGACGACACAGGCCTGCATTTGCTCTTGTGTTAAAATAATGTCCAACGTCGGGGTCCATTTTAGAAAATGTCAATACAGCGAAATCGTTACGTTGAAGTGGACCTGCCATGTTTGCACTGGCCATTTTAACTAATTGTGCAGGTAAACTAATTGCTCGGTATAAGAAGGCAACAAGCAGAGCGGCATTAAGTGATGCCCTTTGAACTATTAGTCGAATTATTTTAAAAAGTGATGATGGCGTGGATCGTCGTCGTCGTCCATGATTTATGTACACACCAATTTTCTACGTGCAGTATTTGAGTTGGAGGTTTCTTTACGTCTTACACTAAAACTGCTATCACTTCATTAATTTCTATACATTTCTGGTCCGTTAGGGCTCTTGCAATTGTTGGAGCAGGCATCCACATTTTCCCACTAGGGTTTCCCACACTATGTGCTAGAGAGCACATTTAGTGTACCCAAATAGGTTATTAGATGGTTTGGATCTATCGTCGTCTTTATTTTCACTGCATCTGGAAGAATTCGTACACGTAGAATGTGACATAATTGTCACGTACCACCACAGAAAATTATTATGGCTGTACGAATTTGTTGGCATGCCGTACTGGACTGCATAAATCACCTCTTCTTCTGCAGCATATTTACAACTGCTCTTGCCATTGAAGGTATCTCTCTTTCCTTGAACTCCAAAGAAAGTCGGATTAGGGAAGTTATATACAGTAAGTAGTGGTTCATTTTCTTAGATAATCTTGTTAGGACATCCACCACATCGTAGAATACAAATTACGATGAGTGGTACATCGTTTCCTTACGTACTTTTTCTTCAAGGAGCCCAGTGAATCGCAGACATTCGCAATATTTCGTTAGCGGCCGAGTACATAAATATTATTTTCGTCGAGTGATAATATACAGTAGAGGCAAATACTTGGGTGTACACTGATGAGCCAAAACATCATGACCGCTGCCCACCGCGGAGCTGAATGCCATCTGGTGACGTTACGGGCAGGCGACGTGGTAAGGAATGTGTGTGTAAATGCAGCAGAGATGAATGAGGAATCATTCTAGTGACGATACGAGTCGCAAATGGGGAAATCCACTGAACATCTCTGGAACGTCGTTGGACAGTGCAATAAAGAGTAGGCGATTTGCTGTCGGACGTCCACGCCTCATTACAGAACTTGAAGGTCGGAGGCTTTGCCTGCTCGGTATACCAGGATAAGTTGCTGTTTGTGGCTGATCTGACGACAGAGTAAAACGATGGTGCAGGCACAAGTGTTTCGGAGGACACCTTTCATCGCAAATTGTCGAACAAAAGGCTCCACAGAAGACGACAACCACGTGTTCCTAAGTTAGCCCAACGACATCAACTACCATTGCAGTGGGCAATGGGTCATAGAGATTGGACCGTGGGCCAATGGAAACAGTTACCTTGTTGGATGAAACACGTTGCTTGTTCCACCAGATCGATGGTCGTGTCCAGATACATGGTAATCCAGGCGAACGGCTGTTCGAACCATACATTGCGCCACTGACACAAGGCCGGTGGGGACAGTACTATGCTATGTAGAATATTCACTTGGGCTTTCATGGGACCTGTGGTAATACTCGAAGGCACCATGGCAGCTGTGGACTACGTGAACGTTAATGCCGACAGTCTGCATCCCTATATGGTTGATGTCCATCCCAACGGTGATGGCATCGTCCTCCTGGATAACTGTCTGTGTCACGAGGCCAGAATCGTGGTTCACTCGTTTGAGGAACACGACAGTGAACTTTGGTTGTATTGGCCATAAAATTCGCCTGACATGAACACAGTAGTACACGTCTGGTACACCATCGGGGAAAGTCCGTGCCCTCTAACCGCTAGCCCATAATTTACGGGAATTGCGTGACCTATGCGTGGACATCTGGTGCCACATACCTCGGGGAACCTACCAAAGACTTCTCAAATACATGCAGTGCAGGACCGCTGCTGTATTATATACCATTAATGGACCAACACACTATTAAGTAGTTACCCATAATGTTTCTGTTCAGCAATGTATGTTGAATGGTCGTGGCTGTAGGTACAGACACACTGAAGCAACAGTTAATTGTGTCGGTACTCGAAAGCCGTTTAAACTGAGGCTATTGTGATACACATCATCTTAAACTTTTCAGTAAATCCTTCCGCTTAGATGTGGGGTACATGCTAGAAGCTAAGGGCAAGGTGGATAGCTTAATGCAGGTTTTTCGCTTCTGTATTATATTTTTTCGCAGCAGTGGAAGTGAAACTGTGGTCTTGATTTTTATAGGTCTTCTCACAAGAGTATTTTCCTTCAGTTTTCGCTGAATATACGTACACCGTACTGTTCACTGAAAAAAGTGCTAAAAGTAGATTTAATGCTATTGTCACCTTTACATAGTATTCCATCTCGAAAACCTGTTCCTGGTATCCTGAACCGTTCATGAAATCTTAGGTACGTTCATGTTGGATATACTTGTACACCGTAAGCAGGCTATGGAAAAACGGCGTTTACAAACTTAGAAGGGTGATACAGGGCATGAAAACAAACTGTTTTATAGGTGAAAATATAGCACGGAAGCGTAGAATTACTGCTTGACGGAATTTCTTGTTCTATCCGATGGTGATGTATGGCTTCTAAGGCAGAAAGCATAGAATGCGACACACGAAATTTAGGTAGACATCGTTCAATGGATTGCAGAACACAAGTGCAGTGAATCCAAAATACAATCCAGATAGTTGAAGTACATAGCCAAGTCGGTAATACACTATAATCATTTGAGAGAGAAAGATGCTGAGTATCCGCAGTCATAGAACATAAAACTCAAAGGGGGCTAATGAGAGCTTGCGTCAGCCTCTTATACACTGAGATAGCGTACCTACCCTTGGCGGCAGTATTCGGAACGTCTGGTGCCAACCTATGAATTAGGAATTGGACCGCCCGACGTGGTGTCTGGGACGAACGACACCACATTTCTGAAAGGATTTCTACAGAAATAGTTGGAATGTAACACTAGCTTTTTTTCTGGGATTAGAGGGGCTTAGATCCTTACACAAAGGTCTGCGCCTTTGCCATAACACAGTTTAAAAATTATATTTGACTACAGATGACGAAGAAGAAAGACATTTTCGGGCAGCTCTTCACCTCCTTCGTGCTGGACAAATTTTAGGAAAACCTATCGACATCGCGTAATAGCGTTATTTACGTAAAATTTCATCCCATAGATGGATAACGCAAGCATAATCGCTTCTAAAATAATTAGCCGATGCAAAATACGTTACATATTATCTTGGAAATAGATTTTCTACCGTTTTACGCAAGGAATGCATCAGCCACCAAAGGACGTACCCTGTCAACTGACTTAAACGCTGTACGTTTTGATGAAACACTGTCGTTGTGTGTGATAGCACTACCGAAAACCACACAATTATACGAATATGTGTTGCTATTCTAGGATGATGCAGTTATTGCAGCAATATTTTTCTCCTTGTAATATACAATAGGTAAGAATGGCTTATGAAAGTACAATTTTGTGACAGAACTATTAGTTTAACCATGACGTACTAAGCTAGTCGTCCGAGACAACCCAGTCTTATTAGCTTTGTAAATGCTAATTACAGTATGCATCCTTCATGGTACACATTTTTCCAGCCTTTTCGTTTACCACATTAAATAAAAGTTAGCGACTTTTTCTCTTGCCAGTTGTTTAGGCAGAACAGATACCACCGACGCGCTAATTACGTGAAAACTATAAAGTAAAAAAAGTAATAAACAGGACTGACTTAAACAACTTGTAATAGGCAGATAGTTTCGCAATTGTAATACGCGGAGAAGATTAAATTGGAATACCACATACGCTGGGCCGTCGCGCTTAATTGCGTACATTCCTCTTTTTACCGTATTGGCGCATGACGCAAGCAGTTTAGTTCTTTACCACTGAATACGCACATGTATCACTCGAAGTTCAATAATGTTACGCTTCATTTTGGTAATCACTGAAATGGGTTTCTTTCGGAGTAAAAGTACAGGTGCTGCGTAGTTATTCTAAGATTCTGTGGGATTAAACAGTTACCTGCTTAATGCATCACCGTTAGTGGAAGTTGCAGTACCGCGTGAGGTTTTCAACAATTGTAAGGTGCTGCATTGTATTGAGTTTTGACCTAGCAAACAACGGGGGAATATTATCGACAAGTTTGTACATTGTAATAATTCCTTCCATTGACGGTATGAGTGTAAATGATAATAACATTACGGCATGAAATTGTTGGATGTGAAAACGTCAATGAGTAATTTTCCGTCTTACTGTATAATGCATACGGCTAGATTTCTTACACAAAAAGTTGGAACTGTAACAGCGCCGAGTGAAATTTACTTATTGAAAGAAAAAGTTATTTGATACAGAAGTAAGACGTAGTGTGCAGGAAACAGTGCGCGTGAGTTAGTTCAGATTGTCTGAGATGAGAGACTTGTGTTCTGCCGACGTCCGAAAAATGTACTGACCAAGCTTAAGCCAGGTTTAAGAAGTGTCCCAAACCCCTCCCAACGTGGATCTTTTAAATAAGCACGTACTCTAGAAAGCTACTTTCAGTTGTAAATTGTTTGGAGCGTTTGTAAGGCGTGATATGAAAATTTGTTCAGTAAGTTGGTGTGTAGGAATAGTTATGAAAAAAAATAAATTCTTAACGTGTGCGGTTTCCTCGAAGCTGAAGTGTAAACTGCTGACACAGTGCACTCGATAGCTCTCTCTCTCTCTCTCCCAGCGCTAGAGCTTGATGAATGTGCATTGACTCTAATTGCTTGATTGCCGCAATAGGGTAATAGAGTTGAGGTCGCTATAATCGGATTTCCTAGGATTAAACTTGGCACTCCAAGACTTGATAGAAAAGATTCTGCCTGTTTGTCCTAAACGAGTTAGGGGGATTGAGGAAATAGCCAATTGTGCGTAGCTGGCCGTAAGCCATTTGCTACAACGAGCACTATTATGATTAATACACACGCACTGTTCGCGCAAAATTTTGATCCTCACGCTCACATTCAGAAGAAATAGGAAACCTAGTACCTGCAGTTAGTGATTTATTTTTTGTAAATGAAGCAATTTTAGTTTCATTGCTAGAGTATGCGAAATGAAGAATTTAGTTTCATGGTGATACTAACTTGACGCATAAGCTTGATGTATTTTGCAGCTGTTGAAGTCTTTCTTAAAGACAGCTTCATTTACACAGGAAGTTACCACTGAAATTTTCCATTTTTGTGGAGAATATGACGAAATAGTAATCCAGGACAAGAATTTAATTATAGCCATAACTCGGAGATTTTTCTGAGATTCGTCTTAATCAGGCAGTATGTGTGACGGTATTGAGAGGGTTCCTGCATCCATGTAGCCAAAAGCCAAGCTTGTCTGCAAACATCTTAAGGTATTTGCAAGCAGGGTGTCATTTCATTTAAACTATAATGTTTTCATTCATAGTTAGTAAATTTAGCAGAAATTTTGAGTGCATTGGAGACTGTGTTGTAATTCCTTGAAAATATCCTTGATTGCCGCCGGCCGCGGTGGCCGGGCGGTTCTAGGCGCTTAAGTCCGGAACCGCGTGACTGTTATGATCGCAGGTTCGAATCCTGCCTCGGGTATGGATGTGTGTGATGTCCTTAGGTTAGTTTGGTTTAAGTAGTTCATAAGTCTAGGGGACTGATGACCTCAGATGTTAAGTCCCATAGTGCTTAGAGCCATTCGAACCATATCCTTGATTACTTATCAAAATATTTTAAGGCAGAAAAATTTAAAACAGTAAGCGTGTTTGAGAAGATGTAATGACTGCGTTTTTGTGTTAAATTATCGAGCTAGGTGGCGCAGTGGTTAGCACTCTGGACTCGCATTCAGGACGACGACGGTTCAAATCCCCGTCCAGCCATCCAGATTTACTCTTTCCGTGATTTCCCCTCATTCGTTCCAAGTGAATGCCGGGATGGTTCCTTCGAAAGGGCGTATTTTCTTTCCCATTCTTGAAACATAAAAATCAACGATTGTATGTTGAACGTATTAAACGATACAGGTATCTCATACCGTGGACGAAGGAGAAAGTTTCGAAACTATTGTTACTTCGGAAGTAAGTTTTATACATAGAATTACAACACAATGAGGACCCGAATCTGATAATAGACGTATCAGATAATGATACTTTAATACGTCGAGAAATAAGCAACCATCCACTTTTTACATACTTTTGTTTAAACAAATACGGATTTCAGGATTTTGCCAATGTTTACTTGGCGTAATATGCGTATATTTAAATCGTCATGAGCACGCCATTAAGACATCGACTGCATTTTGGACGCTGCAGCTGCCCTGTGCATGTTTTTTAAAAAAAAAATTGTTTTACGTATTCATAATTTATTACACACACACACACACACACACACACACACACACACACACACACACACTTCTTCTTCTTCTTCTTCTTCTTTGTTGGCTGATTGATTTGGGAGAGGCGACGAAACAGCGAGGTCATGGTCCCATCGGATTAGGGAAGGATGGGGAAGGAAATCGGCCGTGCCCTTTCAAAGGAACCATCTCACCGTTCGCTTCAAGCGATTTACGGAAATCACGGAAAACCTAAATCAGAATAACCACAGGCGGATTTGAACGGTCGTCTTCTTTGTCTGATGCACAAAAGCAGCGCAGCATTCGCCATGGTGCCGACTGACATGATCGTTTATATCGAAAATTAAGTCTAAAGTAAAAGTTACTCATCTTGCAGGTTCTAAAAGTACTGCTGAAAGCCGGCCGAAGTGGCCGTGCGGTTAAAGGCGCTGCAGTCTGGAACCACAAGACCGCTACGGTCGCAGGTTCGAATCCTGCCTCGGGCGTGGATGTTTGTGATGTCCTTAGGTTAGTTAGGTTTAACTAGTTCTAAGTTCTAGGGGACTAATGACCTCAGCAGTTGAGTCCCATAGTGCTCAGAGCCATTTGCACCATTTGAACTGCTGAAAACAGTTCGGCATATGTGTTAAATACTGCTGTTCTTAAATATTAGTCGGCCGTTGTGACCAAGCGGTTCTAGGCGCTTCAGTCCGGAACCGCACTGCTGCTACGGTCGCAGGTTCGAATCCTGCCTCGGGCATGGATGTGTGTGATGTCCATAGATTGGTTAGGTTTAAGTAGTTCTAAGTCTAGGGGACTGATGGCCTCAGATACTAAGTCCCATAGTGCTTAGAGCCATTTGAACCATTTCTTAAATATTAATTTAAGCTTCTTTATGACAAAATGAAAATTGCTTAACATAAAATGTACAGAGCCAGTTCAGTTTATGTCTCAATGCCTTGTACAGCCACAAAGGTTTCACATAAACGCCTGTTGCAATAACCATGACGGTGTCATTACTTTATTTCATGAAATTACGTTGTTGTCAAACATGTCAGTACGTATTTTGGTAGACTGCATGTTTTAGCTACCTGATTTTGCAGTCGATTTTCCCATAATTACGCATCAACATTGGTTTCGATGAAAGCACCATCTCTGTTTGCATAAAGTGAACTTCCTGTAATTTCTGAATCTCTTTCTCAGCTGTTAAAGTGAGGCAGTACGATGAAAACTCTGGCTACTAATAATAGGTTTTTATTTGTCACATAGGTTCACTACTGAATTTCGCAGTCTACGGTGTATGCCCAAATCAGGGCCATTATGAGTTATTAGCACTCCAAATTATTTCCCGGTTGGTGTCAGTAGCATCTGAGCACTGTCGCTTTCCCGAAAGCAGATATAGCGGGTTGCAGTCCCGCCTCTGGTCTGAGTATGTTGTTTGAAGTGTGCTGTTACAGTGTGTCCTCCGCAGTTTCAGAAACGAATGAGAGAAATGCCTACGTATCCAGAGTGTCCCGAACATTCATGTTCAAATATGCTGACGGTAGAGGATCCTAAACTGAGAATTCTTAGATGAGCTACTAATGATCACAATTGAATATATTTTAGTTAATTGATACCGATAACATGCATCTTATAGCTAAAACTTAAACTTGTAGCAACTCGCAGTCAATCTCAATACCTCGTGCGCTGATAACCGCGCAGTAGAGCGCCCCGCAAACCAATCATCATCAATTTCAATACCTGCACTACAATAGAAATGAAACGAGCGTATGGCATCGTTAGCCGGGAGGTTCCATCCGGGGAAGTTCGGCCGCCAAGTGCAAGTCTTATTTCATTCGACGCCACATTGGGCCATGATGATGATGATGAGGGCAACATAATACCCAGTCCACGAGCGGAGAAAATCTCCTGTACGGCCGGGAATCGAACCCGGGCCCGCTTGCATGTGAAACGTCCCCTTAGAAAAATTATACATGACTGTGTTTAAACTGACACACAATATTTTTAGCGCAACGCAATCTGACTTTCAAAAATCCCTACAAAAGAATGGCCCTGACTAACATTAACCTATACCTTTCACAAATCACTTACCTCACCAAAAATCTTCGTTACTCGAACTACTGCAACACAGCTAGCGCCACTACTGCCAGCTAAATAAAAGATTCAAACTACTGAGGGCACTAACTGCTAATAGGCATAGTTAGCAAATGAAAGATTTTGATAGAGAACAAACAATGTATTTACCTGAATAGCGTTCAAAAGTCATAATGTATATAGCAGTTCATGACATCCAGTCTTACAAATTCCAAAACTCCGCCATATCTCTCCCCACATCCACCACTGCTGGCGGCTCACCTCCAACTGCTCAACGCTACGCGCTGTTCACATCCATCTGCCCAACACTACAATGGCAGACAACAATGCAAACTAGCCCCAGACTGCACACAGCACAGCCAGTGATTTTTCATACAGAGCGCTACGTGGCGTTACCAATAAGAAAACCTAAACAGCCTACTTACACATGGGAGGCAAGCACGTTACCACCCAGCTAAGCAGGCGGACGCGGCCGAACTTCCCCGGATGGGGCCTCCCGGCCACCGATGCCATACGTTCATTTCATTTTGCATTACAATGTAATGCTATGACTGAATCTAACTCCGGGTCCAAAATCATGTGGCCCCTGTTGCTGGAACACCTTTTGTATGATACGGGTGTAACTGCCGTTCCATCAGTCCTCGTCACACACTTCTCCGAACTGTGCATTTCACTGGTAAGTTTACGGGTGCGTATTGATGAATATGCTACGAAGAGGAAGGGGGAGAGAGAGACAGGGAGCGTCACGTTCTTATTTACTTCGGTTTTATTAAAATTAATACATGTTTGTCAGTATAGCGAAACAACAGAAAGAAAAATGCAACAACTGTTCTGTCTGTTATTCAGCGATTCTGTTGGCTGCTGAAGATAGCTTCTACCCCGGTGGTTTTTCTGGACTAAACGGTCGCTCGGTTTACCTGTAGTGCAGACTTTCCTCGTGTAATTAGCTTCAGACGTCCATTATCTCACTTTTCTGCGCGGTCGAAGAAAGACGCGCAATCTAAGAGCTCATGGCAGGCTTGTATTCATAAACGAGACGCAATATGGCCAGGTTTCATTTCCACGCTTGAGCCTTTCTGGTGGCAGCTTAAGGCTGTCGAGGGAGAACAATCTCGCTCGTAGCTTATTCTTTCTTTAAAAGGAACGTGGAAAGATCCTCTGCGGCGATCGACGAGGGAATAATTCCCCGCCTACTCCACGGTGAAATGAAAGGGCTTGAAGTTACACGGTAAAAAGTGCTAACTCTCCGGACTTTTCCTGGATATAATAAAACTGATTCCCGTACATTAATTAAATGTAGTGCTGCATACCAGGAGAGGTACACTGAAACAGACTAAGAAACACGAAGCTCGTATAGCTCACTCTTGCATTAGCACTTACTGTCATTTTGAACAGAAATGCGTTTGCGTGCTTTCCCGCGCAACATACAGATGGAAAATCAGGTTAGCATTGATGATACAGATTTTGTTGCAGGTCTATTTACAAGTGATTTCTCAGGTCTGGATTCTTTGTCTCGCTTTGAAATTGAATAACGCTATTGACGTTTCAGGGAAATCCTTCACAATGCGCACTCTGTGTCTTCGGGAGAACGGGTTCTATATCACATGGTATACGAGGGAGTGCTGAAAAGTAATGCCTCCGAATTTTTTATGTGAAAACTCGTAAAACTTTTTAAATAAAACAAACTTTGCTAACATTCTACGTATCTGTTCATGTCTACGTGTTTTCTTGTCAACGTAGTCACCCTGGCGATGAACACATTTCTCCCAACGAGAGACCAGTTTGTTGATACCCACCACTGCTTGCACCGTTTCACTACTATAAACGAGAAGTCATCGAAACTCGACGGTTTTCATTAAGTTTTTGAAACAAATGAAAATTGAATGGGAACAAGTCGGGACTGTGTAGTGGATGTTGGACGACAGGGAACCTACGGAGATGGATTGTTGCAGATGCTTGTGTTCTGGTATTGTCATCCTGAAGGAGAGGGTGCTCCGTGCGTGGACAAACTCTTCAAATTAGTGCTTTTAATTTCGTGTGGGTGCCTCACGCACCGAGAGAGTTCTGTTACTCGCTACCGTGTTACACGCTACAGTTCAGATGCCTCTTGCGGTAAAGGATTGCAATTGGTTAGTGAAGCGGGAAAGTCGTCAGAGTAATATGTATGACATTTAATACCTCAACCAATATTGTAACAGAATAAAAATAAATTGGAAGCATTACATTTTAGCTCGCTCTCGTACAATGTGGAAAATTTTTCTGGGCATATTTTTTTTGGGAAACACAGAATAACATGGACGATGCAATAAAAGCTAGATATCATTGCCTGTGAATTAAGACAGAGCTGCTTTCATCTCGCTCATCGAAAGAAAACGTCGAAATTTGGCTGTGGATATTAGGGTTGTTCGCTGGTGGCCAGTCACAACTAGCCATGAGAATGGAGCAGCGTTTAGAGCTGGACGTAAATGCGCTCGGGCTAGAATTAAAAATTGACCCCATGGAGGTAGCTGCAAATTAATCTGAACTGTTACGCCTGGCTTACAACGGAGCACATGGAACCGAACACAAGGGAACAGGCATTCGGAGACAAATCGCCAGTGTTCACTACCATTCGCTTGTATCTGCAAACTAGCGTTTACACCACAGCGACCGGAAGAGAACTAGAGGTAACGAGCACAGCCCACGAGCACTAAGGGTTTTTTTTTTTTTTTTTTTTTTTTTTTTTTTTTCGCTGATAATGGGTACACAGGATACAACACTTTGAATTCAGAGCCACGTTGCAACATTTCGGTACTCAGAGAGGATTATTTTGCATGTAGAGCGCACTGTTTTTGACGAAATAAGCAAAATGGAATAGGAAAAAAGCACTTTACTTGGCTGAATTGGTACGTAAACATGAAATGCGTGGAGATTTAACAATGAATTGCAGCTCCACTTTCCTTAGCGTTATTGCAGAGCCAACACATGTCGGTTGACACTTTTCGTTGACTCGTCATTGAAGCTGAGGAAGAAGTGTAAGACGACTAACATAACCCGAAGAAAGACTACAATTGCACGCTGGTCATCGACAACTGGAGACATTTACGTCGGTGGAAGCCTCACATTTCTGTAGGTCACACATCTCACAAGGAATCAAACAAAGCGTTGTGTTAACAACTATGACAGGAAAAATATTAGCTGCTAATGACGCACCATTTGCATCATGAGGACAATAGAAAGAGTGTCCGGGACGTACAGAGATCCACCTTCTATGGGATGTAGGTATTACACTAAAAAAAAAAAAATGGACATCGTCGACATTCAACAAATGTTGAAAGCAAACCTAAGGTTAACACCATCAAGACGGAAGGCGAACTCCTTGAAAGTTCCAAACCGTGCAGGTCGTTCAGCTAGGTATCCATTCCTAAAGTGTGTGTATATAGAATCATATTGGTGTAGTGGGGTGGTGAGAATTGATGGAACGTGATGGCAAGAATGTGGAAGAGTGTGTTGTGGAGATTATCGTGAAACTGGCTATCTTTTAAGGCGTAACTGCATATAGTGAGATTATATATTTTATAGGCACGGAAAGAAAACATTCAGAGGCTGAATTTGTCCAGTGATTCCAGGTGGTATGAATGATAATGTCACACTCTTTTTCAGGGAGGATAGTTTGCTCTAAAGGAGTAAGATTTTTGTACGCAAACCGTCAAGTTATTTTGACCAGCTCTTGGCTAAAGCTGTACTCAGACTATAGTTGTAGTTATCTTACGCTAATTTTTCCTGTCTTGCTTACTGTGATGTAAATATTCCCTAATGCCCTTGCAAGATCACTCATACGAGAGGAATCGTAGGCAGCAGAGCACCTCCGATGTCTAGCAGCACAATAAATGACTTCCCAGGCAATTTACCATCCGGATTAAAAGTCGTCTTAATTGTATACGAATGCGTTAAGGCATTGATGTTAGTTGATCTTGAAACAACTCGCTTGGTACTTCTAATATCCAGGGTTCCTGTCATATGCATTTCCTCTTCAAATCCTGATTGGTCGGAGTTGAAAACAAACCCCTTAGTGAAAGATGGGGTAAGTTTTTTCCTCATCTACAAAATTTCAGGCAGATTACACAGTTTGAAGTGCATCGTCAAGCTGTCGCTTCGTTCGAAATCTCCTTGTATTACGTCTTCCAATTTTGTAGCACTGCTTAAAATTATACAACCATCCACTGCTTCCCTTGAAATCATTGTAATCTATGTCGCACACAATTTGATGTGCATAACGTAGCAAGTCATTATCGTACATATCAGTTTTTGTAACAAGTACGCCTTGTTCTTCCTTGAATATCCGTAGTTTTTCTTATGTACTTCAGTCATATTGCTGCAGACTTTTTTCGAAATTTGTTCACAATTGTTCTTTTAGTATGCTGCTGCTGATCTCACGTGTATGTAATTATGTTTTGGTACCTGCTCCTTCGACAACGATTGTCCTTTAGTACGTTTCACCGGAGACGGGATTTGTGGCTCCCTGTCCGACAAGGATGATGAACTACGTGGCTCGACTCGTGTTTCAGTATCACTTGTTAAGCATGTATTGTAATTGTCCTGGCGTCCACTCGCCTAGATCCCCAGACTGCCCCGCCTATCAGAAGGAGAAAAAGATACAAGAAATCAAAACTTTGGATCGGCTCTCTTATTCTAAGGCCAGGAAGAAGTATGACCGCCTTCATCCCGTGTCACTGGCCACTTCGTTTGCCTCAGTTGTGTCCACTCCTTCCGCTGTATCCTCACCTCTATCCTGTCCCCCCTCCGCCACCTCTGCCCATCAGGGGGCTCTGCCTCCGCCTCCCAAATCCCTCCCTTCCAAATCCTCCTCCCCCGCGGCCCCCACCCCCCCTGCCCCAGGGGCCACTCTTCCTCCTCCTCCTCTCCCCACGCCACCTGAGAAGCGATCCTCTTCTCAGGCGTCCATCGGGGAAACGTTCCGGACCCCAGCTTCCGAGGTCCGGCGTTCCAAAACGGACCCCGCGCGTGAGGACCTTCTTCGGGTCCAGCCCACCATCCCTGTGCCTCCTCGGCCTTCCAAGAAGGCCTCCAAGAAGAAGTTTCTATCCCCCTCTCCACCCCGGCGCGTTTCATCTGACGCTTCATCCGTGAGTCGCTGCTCCCGGCCGTCCTCAGTTTCGCCGGGACGCTCTGCTGCCAGGCGTTCCGCCGGCCTTTTGTCGGCAAATGATGCGGCCCCTCCTACACAATCCGGGACAGCGGCCGCAGCTGGCGACGAGTCGATGGAACAGGATCCGCCTGCCGTCAGTTGAAGCGTTGTTGCCTCGCAACCTGGCCCTCCGCGGCCATCGAGGTGACCAGCTCTTCCCCGTCTCGTTCCCCCAACTTTTTGACTAGCACTGGCGTTGTTTCATTGGAACATAAGAGGTATTCGATCTAATCGGGAGGAATTACAACTGCTCCTCCGCCTGCACTGTCCGCTCGTCCTTGGTCTCCAGGAAACCAAGTTGCGCCCGACTGACCGTATTGCCTTTTCCCACTATACCTCGGAGCGGTATGACCTCACCCCTGTGGACGGTAGCCCAGCTCATGGTGGGGTCATGTTGCTCGTTCGGGACGATGTCTATTACCATCCCATCCCATTGACCACCCCACTCCAAGCAATAGCTATCCGCATTACTCTTTCTGCTTTTACTTTTTCAGTTTGTACCGTCTACACTCAACCGTCATCTGCTGTTAGTCGGGCTGACATGATGCACCTGATCGTTCAGCTTCCCCCGCCGTTCTTATTGTTTGGCGACTTCAATGCCCATCATCCCGTTTGGGGCTCTCCTGCATCCTGTCAAAGAGGCTCACTCTTGGCGGATGTCTTCAACCATCTCAATCTTGTCTGCCTCAATACCGGCGCCCCGACATTCCTCTCGGACTCGACTCATACCTACTCCCACTTGGACCTCTCGATCTGTTCTACCACTCTTGCCCGTCGGTTCGAGTGGTATGTCCTTTCTGACACCTATTCGAGCGACCACTTCCCCTGTGTCGTTCGTCTCCTGCACCACACCCCATCCCCACGTCCTTCGCGCTGGAACATACTGAAAGCTGACTGGGGACTTTACTCCTCCCTGGCGACCTTTCCGGACCACGATTTTCCCAGTTGTGACAGTCAGGTCGAATACCTCACGGCTGTTATTATCTATGCTGCCGAACGTTCCATACCTCGTACTACTTCTTCTTCACGTCGCGTTTCCGTCCCCTGGTGGAACGAGGCTTGTAGGGACGCTATCCGTGCTCGACGACGTGCTTTACGCACCTTTCGCCGCCATCCTACGTTGGCGAATTGTATTGAATACAAACGACTCCGAGCGCAATGCCGTAGAGTCATCAAAGACAGCAAAAAAGCTTGCTGGGCCTCTTTCACGAGCTCCTTTACCAGTTTTACTCCCTCTTCCGTTGTTTGGGGTAGCCTGCGCCGGCTGTCGGGCATTAAGGCCCACTCCTCAGTACCTTGCCTGACCTCAGGTAATGAGGTCCTTGTTGATCCTGTGGCTGTCTCCAACGCCTTTGGCCGCTTTTTCGCGGAGGTTTCAAGCTCCGCCCATTACCATCCTGCCTTCCTTCCCAGGAAAGAGGTAGACGAGGCTCGGCGACCTTCCTTCCACTCGCTGAATCTGGAAACTTACAATGCCCCCTTTACTATGCGGGAACTCGAACGTGCGCTTGCACTGTCCCGGTCCTCTGCTCCGGGGCCAGATGCCATTCACGTTCAGATGCTGGCACACCTTTCTCCGGCGGGCAAAAGCTTCCTTCTTCGTACCTACAATCGCGTCTGGACCGAAGGTCAAGTCCCCATGCGTTGGCGTGACGCCGTTGTTGTTCCTATACCCAAACCCGGGAAGGATAGACACCTTCCTTCTAGTTACCGCCCCATTTCTCTTACAAGCTGTGTCTGTAAGGTGATGGAGCGCATGGTTAATGCTCGGTTAGTTTGGATTCTTGAATCTCGACGACTACTTACTAATGTCCAATGCGGCTTTCGTCGCCGCCGCTCCGCTGTTGACCACCTTGTGACCTTGTCGACATTCATCATGAACAACTTTTTGCGAAGGCGCCAAACGGTAGCCGTGTTCTTCGACTTGGAGAAGGCTTATGATACCTGTTGGAGAGGAGGTATCCTCCGCACTATGCACAAGTGGGGCCTACGCGGTCGTCTGCCCCTTTTTATTGATTCCTTTTTAACGGATCGAAAGTTTAGGGTACGTGTGCGTTCCGTATTGTCCGACGTCTTCCTCCAGGAGAACGGAGTGCCTCAGGGCTCCGTCTTGAGCGTAGCCCTTTTTGCCATCGCGATCAATCCAATTATGGATTGCATTCCACCTAATGTCTCAGGCTCTCTCTTTGTCGATGACTTCGCGATCTACTGCAGTGCCCAGAGAACATGCCTCCTGGAGCGCTGCCTTCAGCGTTGTCTAGACAGCCTCTACTCATGGAGCGTGGCAAATGGCTTCCGGTTCTCTGAAGAGAAGACGGTTTGTATCAACTTTTGGCGATATAAAGCGTTCCTTCCGCCATCCTTACATCTCGGTCCCGTTGTTCTCCCATTCGTGGACACAACTAAGTTTCTAGGGCTCACGTTGGACCGGAAACTGTGTTGGTCTCCACATGTCTCTTATTTGGCGGCCCGTTGTACACGTTCCCTTAATGTCCTCAGGGTTCTTAGCGGTTCATCTTGGGGAGCGGATCGCACTGTCCTGCTTCGCTTGCATCGGTCCATAGTCCGATCGAAGCTGGATTATGGGAGCTTCGTCTACTCGTCCGCTCGGCCATCCCTCTTACGCCGGCTCAACTCCATCCACCATCGGGGGATACGTCTTGCGACCGGAGCCTTCTACAATAGTCCTGTCGAGAGTCTTTATGCTGAAGCTGCCGAGTTACCATTGACCTACCGGCGCGACATACTGCTGTGTCGGTATGCCTGCCGGCTGTTGACTATGCCCGAACACCCCTCTTACAAGTCCTTCTTCGCCGATTCTCTCGACCGTCAGTACGGGTTGTATGTGTCTGCCCTGCTGCCCCCCGGAGTCCGCTTCCGTCGCCTGCTTCGACAATTGGATTTTGCCCTCCCTACCACCTTCAGAGAGGGTGAGAGCCCGACACCACCTTGGCTCCAGGCTCCGGTTCGTATTTATCTCGACCTCAGCTCACTCCCGAAGGAGGGTACTCCGGCTGCAGTGTATTGCTCACGGTTTGTCGAACTTCGTGCTCGACTTGCTGGTCACACCTTTATTTACACCGATGGCTCCAAAACTGACGATGGTGTCGGCTGTGCCTTTGTCGTCGGGACCGCCACCTTTAAATACCGGCTCCTTGACCAATGTTCCAGCTTTACGGCCGAGCTTTTTGCTCTCCATCAGGCCATTCAGTATGCCCGCCGCCACCGTCATTCATCGTATGTACTCTGCACTGACTCACTCAGTGCTCTTCAGAGCCTTGGGGCTCCCTATCCGGTCCATCCCTTGATTCAACGAATACAGCAGTCCCTCCATTCTTTCGCTGATAATGGCGGTTCTGTCAGCTTTCTGTGGGTCCCCGGACATGTAGGAGTGCCTGGGAATGAGGCTGCGGATGCTGCAGCCAAGGCTGCAGTCCTCCAGCCTCGGCCAGCCTCCCATTGTGTCCCGTCATCTGACGTTTGTGGGGATGTATGTCAGAGGCTTGTGTCCTTGTGGTGGGATGCTTGGTCATCCCTCCAAGGAAACAAGCTCCAGGCAGTAAAACCGCTCCCAACTGCTTGGACAACTTCCTCCCGACCATCTCGGCGCGAGGAGGTCCTTCTGACCAGGTTGCGGATTGGGCATTGCCGGTTTAGCCACCGCTACCTGCTCTCTGGTGACCCAGCCCCGCAGTGCCCTTGTGGTCAGGCATTAACGGTGCGCCATGTTTGTCGTGTCCCCGTTTTAGCCAATTTCGTGTTGTCTTGTCCCTGCCATCTACCTTACCGGATGTTTTAGCTGATGACGCTCGAGCAGCTGCTCGTCTTCTGCGTTTTATAACTTTAACTGGCTTGACCAAAGACATTTAACCTTTTTACTTTTTTAATCTGCATCTTTGTCAGGTCCTTTTGATGTCCCCCCATCCCCTTGAGTTTTAGCAGGTTCCTTGTGCTCTAACACCAGTGACTGGGCGCTAATGACCTCAGCAGTTGAGCGCCCTTAAACCCTACGAAAAAAAAAAAAAAAATAAGCATGTATTGTCACCATTGTGTTCCTCATGTACAATGTCGACACGTTCCACTGACTTATCTTGTACAAACGCTAATATTTCATTTGCCACTTCTTTCTCAGTCTGTGAAATTCCTTGGGTTCCTTTCTGATGAAATGTCAACTCTGACAATTCTTGTTGTAGATATAATGCAATATTTCTTTTTTTTACCGTTCCATTGCTCTGCTTTGTATCAAAACCACTAGCACTGTAGCACTGTTGAGTTACACGTCGACTAAGCAGTTTAACTATGCTCCAGTTCCGCCCGCTGTTGCCATTAGCAGCCAATATTGTGGTTGCATGGTACACAATATGTGGGGGCGTCCAATGCCGTAAACATCATCGGCCATTTGCAACATCGCAGTCAATGGGTTTCTTGTCAAAGCATTTGACATCTGTAGTAACAAATGCAAAGCACTTTCAGATTTTATTTAAATGTATATGACAGATAATGTCATAAAATAGAATAATTAAATATTATATATGAAATATACATACGATCTGTCATAAGCTATTTGATAAAATTTGCTGTATAGTTTGTTAGACTCTGTAACATACCAGTGATAAAGCCATGTAATTACAAGATATGATGAAAGTAAGCAAGAGCAATGGCCAGGACTTTCGTATATTTTTAATTTTAATCAGCACTATAGGTTCATACTCACACCTATTTACTTTAAAGGCATTTTTTTGTGCTTTCCTAAGAAAAAAATAATGCAGAGTTAGTGCTCATTCACTCTGGTCCCAGGTGATACAAGCATCTAATGAATTCGTCTTTCCCGGTTTCCCAGTAACATTTTGGAGCACTTCGGCAATTTTTTACTAACCTTATTTCATTTCCTTCGGCATTTGTGCTGTGAATCTCTTTTATCGTAGGAGCACGTATCATAACAAAATTCTTCCGTCAGTAACGTTACATTCCCTTCGGACCACATCACCTCCCACGTCACTCATGTCAACATTATCAACAACAAAAGTAGGCAAGATAGCAGATGAAAGCTTTATTGTATTGCTAGCGCCGATACGGAGAGGAGGCTAACTAAAAGGCCGACAGCTAGCGGAACCTGAAGAAACACAGCCGAATGCAGTTTGCTCGCGGTCGCGTGCTCTTCATATCTGAGAGAATTCTCGCCCACTTCCGTTCAGTCCGGTGTAAACCAGGCTTCAACTGTCCATTGTTTCTAGCTGTACTGAAAGTGTCAAGTGTTCATCGCTACATTGCTGATGAACCGATTCTTGTAATTACTCAACTCACAGACCCATTTCACCGGGAAAATTTTAACTCCTCTCACAGCAGCTGCTTATAAAATTGTAACTGCAGGAAAAAATAATTACCGAACCTGTTTCGGGTATCACTGGTTTCCACCACGAAATGGATTCGCAGTTGCGAATATGAAGAATCAGCTACATAAGGGAACGACGACAGTAAAAGTTTGTGCCGGACCAGGACTCGAACCCTGTATTTCCCGTTGCATGCGAGCAGTCGCCTTAACCGCATGACTATCCGTGAACGACTTTCAGCCAGACCCAAATATCCACATGTTGTTCCTGCGTCACAACCTGTACTCGTACACACATTGTGTAATTCCCGTACAGGGGAGGACATTTTAATTGAAAGACGCTGCCTGGTATTGACGGATAAATACAATATCGCAGTGCTGTGTTGTTAAGAACAACAATGCAATGTTTCTTCAAATATACATGAAGCAGAAACGAGATACGGAAGTCTGGGTCTGGCCGTAAGTCGTGCACGGATAGCCAAAGCGTTTAAGGCGAGCGCTTGCGTAAAGCGGGAAATCTGGTAGAGTTCCGGTCCGGCACAAACTGTCACTGTCGTCATTCCCTTATACAGCTGATGGTTGCTCATACTCGCAACTGCGAATGCATTTCATGTATATCATAACGGCGGTAATCGCCGCAGTGCCTGTTTCTTCGGACATGCACGCATGCATGCCCGAAGGAGCATTGCATTGTTGTTCTAAACAACACAGCCACTGCAATATCGTATGTTTCCAGCATATTCTAGTATGATTTCAAATGTTGATCCTGCACAAACCAATGCGAAATATTTTTAAGAGTATTAATTTTTTCAGCTGTCTGAATTATTGGTGTTATTGACGCTTAAAAACTTATCTCCAACGAACTTGGTTTTCAGGCGGGGTAAAACAAAATTGCTACCTTGGAGGAAGCGTATACCGACTTCACACCGCTACGCTGTTATGACTACGAAATTATTTCTCATCGCTGGGATATCGGAAATTTTTAAACTGTTGCTGTATTGTCCTTTTGCTGTATCTGTTAAGCTTTATAACAAATAAACGTCATAATGAAATAAGGATCCCCTATAACTTAAATTACAGCTATAAGCGTGTCACAGCACCCAAATGATTAGTTTGAAAATTCTTTATTTATCTCAGTCTTATTTCAAAAAAATATTGTTCTAGTGTGTCGTGTAATGAGAATAGTCAAACGAAGTGCATGCGTGCTACGTATAAACCTTTTCGAAAATAATGAACTTGTTGACAGATGCGTCCGGAAGATATGTGTGGATTATGAATTAAATGATAGGAAAGAAACTTCTTTCGTCCCGAGTAACGCTGCTGCTCACAGTCAGAAGGTTGATCCCAAGGTAAGGCCTGTTAGAGATGGTAGCTCATTAGTTTTTGGGTTGTTGTCTGAAAACTATCCACTCGGCCATATACTGGTTTTGTTTGCGTAAGTAACAGTGTCAGCCATCCTGAGGATTAGGAAGAGATCATCCGTCATCTCCATATATTTAAAAAAAAATGGAAATAATATCCTTGCAGAACAAACGCGCAGTCAATGGTTTTCAAACAGAATTTTTACTACTCGTCGTGACTGTGTTGATTTTGTATACACTGTGACCGGTTTCGGTTCAACTTGAACGCATCCTTCAATGTATCGACAACTGTAAAATAACTAATTAGCAAATACTCTTCGAAATAACCGTTACCATACCAAGCCAGCAACGAACATCAAATGCACCAGAACGTATCTGAACATATCTGTTACAAGAGTAACTAGGTTGAGCATTACTGCCCTATTTCTGTACTGGTATTATCATAAATAAAAAGTAATGCCACAGTATTAATGGTGCTTGAAACAAAAACTTTCTTATTAACAGTTAGAATCAGTGAGTTCCCTGGTATGACACCTCGAATATTCTTAATAAATTATTTTTGTCTCATTTTTTTGCAGTGATGAGTGAACAGCATTATTGTGAGGTATCAGGACACCTCAGTTTTTGGGTACAAGTCAGTTAGGCACAAAACGATACATTGGTTTTGATTCTCCCGACAAATTTGAGATTTAGCACATAGGACGTTTGTTTCCACTCTTCCCGTGACCTAACGGATAACGTTGAAAGTTCTATGATGGTTTTCGCGGATGATGCTGTAGTATACACATTTCACAACGCTAGGAAATAATAGAGAAATGCAGGAAGACCTGTGGAGGATTGACACTTAATGCCGATAGTGGCATTTGACCCCCAATGTAGACAAGTGTAACGCATTGCGCCTACATAGAAAGATCCACTACACGATTGCAGAACAATCACTCGAAGCAGTCTCACCCATAAAATATCGAGGAGTAAGTGAATGGAGAAACTTAAAGTAGAACTACCACATAAAACTAATCGCAGATGAGGCAGATGCCAGATGGAAATTTATAGAAGAATCGCCGACAAATGTAGTCCACCGACGAAGGAGGAACCTTACAAAACCCTCGTTCGACCAATACCTGAATATTGCCCGTCAGACTGGAATCGGTTCCAGATAGAGTTGACGGAGGAAATAGAGAAGATGCAGAGAGCAGCAGCGCGTTTAGTTACAGGCTCATTTAGTGAGAGCGAACGAGTCATGGAGTTGCTCAGTCAACTCCGATGTTAAATGCTGCAAGAGGCGTGTTCTGCATCACTGTGTGAATTCGCTGTTAAAATTCCGAGAGCGTACTTTCCTAGAAGAATCAGCCAATGTAGTGCTTCTTCCTACCTATATCACTCGAAAATACTATAAAAGGTAAAATTAGAGAGATTCGAACTCCTACGGCGGCTAACGATGAACCATTCATCTCCAGTACCATTGGCGACTGGAACAGGGAAAGGGGGGTCGGGAGTGACAGTGGTACACAAACCACTCTGCCACGCGCCGTAAGGTGGCTTGCTCAGTATGAATGTGGAGCTATTCATGTACTCACGGAAAAAGTAACCAGCTACAGTTCCAGTTCTGTCTCCGCTCAGGAAGTAAAACAACATAAGGGGCAAAGCGGTGTCCTTTGCATACGGTACGTCTAATACATACCAAAGGTAGCAGTGTTCTATCAGGCGCACAATTAATTACTGATTTGTTATTTCTTTAACCTGATCTGATCAGGTACATCAGGCTCTCTTACATTGGACTAGTGTTTCACACAAACAGTACCTTTTGTACATCATGATTACCAAAGAACTAACAATTTTGATGTGACAAATAATATTGAAAAGATCTGAGAGTCCACAGTGACAATGTGAGTAAATAACACTATGAACTAGTAAAGTTAATACTCGCAGTACTTGTACCGCTGCTTCTGCTGCGACTAACAGTGATAATAATAGTAAAGGTGGTGGTGGTGGTGGTGGTGGTGGTGGTGGCAGCAGATTTAAAACAAAATTTATAGGTGTACAAAATACAGAGTCCACCAGAATAATGTATACACTCTTTGTCAGGCTCTATCGAGATATCGATATTGTCGTTCGATTTCAGTTACGAGTGTGTAGTAGTATGGGCTTTGGCTCAACACACGTTAGTACTTTAATCTCGGTATTGCGAAAACAAGATGGCTGGAGCACGCTTGACATTCGAGCAACGAAAATGTACTGTGAAGTAGTTTTTCAAGTTTGATAATGCCATTGAAGTGCAACGTCAGTGGAGGCGGGAGTTTGAAACAGAACCGCCGACCCGCCTAACAATTCAACGCATCATTGACAAGTTTGAATTGCATGGAACGATTTGTGATCGTCACAAAGGAAGATCAGTGAGATAGCGTAAAGCTACAAGTCCCGCTTCGTTGGCTCTCGTGTTCGAAACGATTGTTAATTCTCCAAAGAAGTCTGCTATGCAAAGTGCACGTGAAGTGGGGTTCAGCAGTACAAGTGTACGAAGAATTCTGAAAGCTGCAAAGTGGAAAGTTTACATTCCACGATTACAGCACGCGATTAATGACGACGTTCCTGATCGTCAAATGCAATTTTGCGAATGGTATCAGGAAATGGTAACTGATGACAAACAATTTGTGACGAAGGTAGTGTGGAGTGACGAGGCACAATTCCAACTTAATGGAACCGTGAATCGGTATAACATTGTGTACTGGGCACTGGAAAATCCGCATTTTTATGTGGATAAAGCTGTCAATCTGCCAAGGGTTCATGTGTGGTGTGGTCTATCACCTAGGGGCTTAGTAGGACCCTTTATCTTTGATGCTACTGTCACTGGAGAAGTATACCTAGAAATGTTACGCACATCAATTTTGCCAGGTATCCCCCCCCCCCCCCCCCCCCCAGGGGGTCCACAACTCTTTCGTGGATACGTGCATAGCGAGCATGGGACCCCAAGCTAATGTGGCCCTCCTTCCTTTCCGGGCTGCATACCTTCCCTTTCCGCATCCTTCCCCATCCCCCATCTTCGCCTCCCCTCCCCTCCCCTCACCTCCGCCTCTTTCCTTCCCTTTCTCCCCCTCTGGGAGTATGTTTTATGCCTACGTCCGGAGACGGACGCTCGAAACTGTAACAAATTCTTTGCTTTCTCCGCTTGCAAGTTTTCGTCCTTTGCTTGTCCTTCTCTTTTCCCTTTTCTCCGTTGTGGCGTTTGAGACCTCTCTTCTTTCCTTTCCCTTTGTTTTTTCCCTTTCTCTTTTTTCCTCCCTGTTCGTGTCTGAAGGCCGACCCACGCATTTTTGTGCGTAGCCGGTGACGGGGTAACGCGTAATTCCCCGCCCCGGGTAGACAGGTAGGACACGTATGTAACCCCTGGTAACGGCCAGGCCCAGGGAGGGGTGGTTACCCGAGCTGATATCTTCCGAAAGTGCCGATTGGTCCCTCCATCCGTTTCTCGGGAGGTGTCACCTGAGGTGTGAACAATCACCTAAGGCGGGAGTGCCCTCAGAGGGCCCCCACAAGGAAGGAGCATACCATCAGAGACGCCAGTAATCATGGGGGATACTTTCGCAATGGTTTCCTCCTTCTTCTACTATGTCTGATAACAAGCATAAGTTCAATGAGTCTCAGCCACAGACAGTTCTTCCATCGTTGCCACAGTTCCTTGTTGTTTCTCGGTCTGACGAAGGTCCCGACTTCTCCACAGTCAACCCTTTCATTATTCAGAAAGGTGTCGACGCAATTGCAGGTCCTGTAAAGTCTTGTTCCAGATTACGAAATGGCACGTTGTTGTTAGAAACAGTCAGTGCCCTCCAGGCACAAAAATTGCTGCGTTCTTCACTGCTACACACCTTCCCTGTCCGGGTGGAACCGCACCGCACTTTAAATTCATCGCATGGGGTCGTTTATACACGCTCCCTCGACGGATTGTCCGACGAGAAAATTCAACACTACCTGTCTGTCCAGAGCGTAACGGCTGTTCATAGAGTCATGAAAAGGGTTGACACGAACATCATTCCAACCCGTACTGTCTTCTTGACATTTGACAAAGTTCAACTCCCATCGAAAATCAAAGCAGGCTACGAGATAATTTCCGTTCACCCGTACATCCCAAACCCTACGCGTTGCTATCGGTGTCAGCGGTTCAATCACACCAGCCAGTCCTGTTCCAATCCGGCCAACTGTATTACGTGTGGCAAGGATGCCGATGAGGGTGCTTGTCCACCTCCATCCCCTCATTGCATAAACTGTACAGGTGACCACCCTTCATCGGGTTCTGCTAAATCTCGAGCCCAAAAGTCAGACACCACGACTTCGAAAAAAGAGCATACTCGTGAAGATTTTTTACGTACCCCAACTTCACAACCATTGGTTCCGCCTTCATCTAAACATCATGTTTCCAAGAAGGCTAATAAGAAACCCAGTTCCTCTCCTTCTCCGCCAAGGCGCGTCTCATCTACAGCACCACCTGCCGGTAATCGCCCTCGGCCGTCTTCTGTGTCGCCGAGGCGCACTGCTGGCGGCCGATCAACCGGCTGATCGCTGGTGGCAGGAGCTGTTCCTGAACAACCTATGGACCAGGATCTTCTGCCTTCGGCTGAATGCCATTCCATGCTGTCGGTCGCAAGCTCTGAGCAGTCGTTGAGTTGACGGCAACCTTGGTCACATGCCTCTATTTTCTGTTCACCGTATGTCCATTATCCACTGGAATATCCGCGGCATTCGAGCCAATCGGAATGAATTGTCGATCCTCTTACGATCCTACTCGCCGGTCATCTTCTGTCTTCAGGAAACAAAGCTGCGTCCCCATGACCGCTTTGTTCTCCCCCATTTTCAGTCCGTCCGATTTGATCTCCCCTCTGTTGAAGGCACTCCAGCACATGGAGGACTCATGATTCTTCTCCATGATACTCTCCATTATCACCCAATCCCCTTAAACACTTCCTTCCAAGCTGTCGCTGTCCGTCTTTCCCTTCCTGGATACACCTTTTCTCTTTGTACTGTATACTTCCATCGTCCACACCAATGGCACGAGCTAATCTCCTTCATCTTCTTAGTCAGCTTCCACCCCCCTGTTTGCTGGTTGGGGACTTCAATGCCCACCACCCGCTTTAGGGATCTCCACATCCTTGACCACGTGGCTCACTATTGCTAGACGTCTTCCACCAAGCGGATCTAGTTTGCCTCAACACTGGGGACCCTACATTTTTGTCTGCCTCCGCGACAAATTTCTCTCATTTGGACCTTTCGGTCGGTACTGTTCCGCTAGCCCGGCGCTTCGAATGGTTCGCCCTTGATGATACATACTCGAGTGACCACTTTCCATGTGTCCTTAGACTGCAGCCTCAACTGCCATATATGCGCCCGCGACGCTGGAAGTTTGCCCAAGCCGATTGGACACTTTTTTCGTCTCTAGCGACATTCGATGACCGTCACTTTCCTAGCGTCGACGATGAGGTCACACATATTACAGACGTTATTCTTACAGCTGCGGAACGTTAATACCACGCGCCTCCGAATTGCCCCGGCGCCCCCCAGTTCCTTGGTGGAACGAGGCATGCCGTGACGCAATACGTGAGCGGCGACGTGCTCTTCGCGTTTTCCGCCACCATCCTACTATGGCCAACTGTATCCGCTATAAGCAGTTCCGTGCGCGATGCCGTCGCGTCATCCGCGATAGCAAGAAGGCAAGCTGGAAATTCTTTATTAGCTCATTTAACACCTTCACTCTCTCCTCGGAAGTTTGGAGTCGGCTTCGGCGGTTATCAGGTGCGCCTAGTTTCTCCCCGGTCTCTGGGCTCACTTTGCGCATGATACATTAGTGGACCCCGTCGTAATTTCTAACTCATTGGGTCAACACTTTGCTGAGATTTCGAGCTCTTCAAATTACCCGCCAGCGTTTCTCCCGAAGAAACGTGCAGCGGAAGTGCGACCTCTTGCTTTCTCCTCTCAAAACCGCGAAAGCTACAATACTGTTTTCTCCATGCGGGAACTCCAACATGCACTGTCTTCTTCTCGCTCCTCCGCCCCAGGACCGGATGGTATCCACATCCAAATGTTGCTGCATTTATCAACCCATAGTCTGCGTTACCTCCTTCGCCTTTATAATCGAATTTGGACCGACAGTACTTTTCCCAGACGATGGCGGGAAGCTATCGTCGTTCCTGTTCCGAATCCTGGAAAGGACAAACATCTCCCCTCTAGCAATCGGCCCATTTCTCTCACGAGTAGTGTATGTAAGGTTTTGGAGCGTATGGTGAATTGCCGTTTAGCTTGGAGGACAGGCATCCTCCGCACACTGTTCTCTTGGGGCTTTGGAGGTCGGCTGCCCCTTTTTCTTCCCGAATTTATGGCAGAGCGCACATTTAGAGTGCGGGTGAACACTACTCTCTCCCGTACTTTCTCCCAGGAAAACGGGGTACCCAAGGGCTCCGTGCTGAGTGTTGTACTGTTTGCCATTGCCATAAATCCAATTATGGATTGTCTCCTTCCTGATGTCTCGGGCTCCCTCTTTGTGGACGATTTTGCGATCTACTACAGCTCTCAACCGACCAGCCTTCTTGAACGACGTCTTCAAGGATGTCTCAATCGCCTCCACTCTTGGAGCATCGAAACCGGCTTCCGCTTTTCTCCCAGTAAGACAGTTTGTGTTAATTTTTGGCGTCGTAACGAGTTTCTTCCACCCTCCTTACATCTAGGTCCTGTCAACCTTCCGTTTTCGGACGTCGCTAAATCCTTGGGTCTTATGTTTGACAGAAAACTGTGCTGGTCCTCCCACGTTTCCTATCTTTCGGCTCGCTGTCTGCGATCCCTCAACACCCTCCGTGTCCTGAATGGTACATCCTGGGGAGCGGACCGAGTGGTCCTTCTCCGCCTCTATCGCGCCTTAGTTCGCTCGAAATTGGACTATGGAAGCATAGTTTACTCCTCTGCTCGGCCGTCTATTCTTCGTCGTCTCGACTCTATCCACCACCGTGGATTACGTTTAGTGTCTGGAGCTTTTACACCAGCCCTGTGGAAAGCCTTTTTACTGAGACTGCTGAACCTCCGCTGTCCAATCGGCGAGCAGTCCTTCTGAGTCGTTATGCTAGCCATCTGTCTTCCATGCCTGCTAATCCAGCCCATGACATTTTTTTCGACGCCTCCTTTGATGTAGGGTACGCAGGCCGCCCTTCCTCCCTACTACCACCGGGAGTCCGCTTCCGTCAACTGCTCCATTCTCTTTCCTTCCGCTTTCCTAAAACCCTCTTGACAACTTGGGATACAGAACCGCCTTGGCTCCGTCCCCGGATCTGCCTGCTCCGTGACCTTTGTCAATTTCCCAAGGATGGTACCCCTTCACTTGTTTATCGTCGGGCATTTGCTGCTCTATGTGCACAAATGAAGGATGCCACATTTATTTACACTGATGGCTCGAAAACATTGTTAGGTGTAGGGAGTGCCTATATTGTTGGCGACACCCCAAATCGATTTCGGCTTCTCGACCAGTGTTCGGTTTATACTGCAGAGCTTTACGCTGTTCTCCAGGTTATCCGACACATCCGCCGCCATCAGCGGATACAGTATGTTATCTGCTCAGATTCTCTCAGCTCTCTCCTCAGTCTCCAAGCTCTCTACCCCTTCGCCGATCTACGGAGTGTTTTATGTCGTCGTGTTGTTCTTTTATGGCACGCACATTGGGCGACACTTCCCCATAATAAATTGCCGGACGTGAAAGCTCTTCCCTGTGCTTGGACCTCTTCCTCTCGAACTCGTCGTCGGGAGGAGGTAATTTTAACTAGACTCCGGATAGGGCACTGTCTTTTTAGCCATCGACATCTTTTAAGCGGCGATCATCCCCCACTCTATCCCCACTGCTCTCAGCTGTGGACGGTAAGACACCTGTTAATTGAGTGCCCCTATTTTACTCTGTTACGCGTCCGTCTACAGCTGTCGCCTGAAATGTCGTCCATTTTAGAAGATGACACGCGCTCGCCCGATCGCGTTCTCGAGTTTATTCGTGCCAGGGAGATGACGTCAGTCATTTGAAGCTCTTTTTGGGGACAACCAACCCCTTTCTGTAGTGGATTTTTAAGCTTTCCTTCTGCTTTTAGTTTCTCCAATTTTTTGAGTTTCGTTTCCATTGCTGCTGGTTTCGATTTTCGTTTTTTACCGTTTCCTAAGTCACAGACCGGGCGCTAATGACCATAGCAGTTTTGCGCCCCAAAACAAAAAAAAATTGCCAGGTATACGTGCGCTTTATGGAGCTGATGAAGAACGGGGCGCCACCACACTACCACCTAGCCGTAAGAGCTTTCTTGGATGACAATTTTTCGGGGCACTGGATTGGACGAAGAGGGCCCATTGAGATTTCGCCATGGTCGCCAGATCTAACACCTATGGACTTTTACTTGCGGGGAACTGTGAAAGATAACGTCTATCGACGGAAGCCACGCACGCTCTAGGAACTTTTCTAGGAGATTTCAGCGACATGCGCAGCGATCTCCCTGTAACATTGACTGACGTAGTTGCAGCGACCGCTCGTCGTTCTCTTATGTGAATAGCTGCCAACGGTGAACATTTAAAGTAACCATGTGCTAAACTGGAGGTTGTACAACAAGTGTGATCAATTATTAAACGTAAAATAAACACATAAGTAATACTTTTCGTTCCTTAAAGTGTGTACACATTTTTCTGGCGGACTCTGTAGATGTTTTCTGATGCAGCGAGTTCTGGGGAAAGGAAATTCAAGGTGACTGCAACAGATAAGAATACTGGGAAATGACGAAGATCTGGTTGGAAAGAAGGATGCTCGTTTTCTCTGAAGAGTATCACTTCCTGTGCAGTGCTTCCATTCTCTTGTTTGTGTTCGTTGATATCGCAATGGCAGAAGTTTGAGCCGTAAACATAACGCTGCTACCTAAGACTTCTTAATACTGCGACAGGTATTTGCCAGCCAGTAATGCCAAGTGAATTAGAACTTAAAGGTCTCCACCAAGAACGTTTTATCTCTAACGCTGTGAAATAATTAGCGGTTTGCCTTTTTCTCAGATTTTGTGTTACTGGTACATGGGACTACGTTTAATCGAGAATGAAAAGTAGTGCATCTTTTCCGGTTGCGGCACATATCTGAGGCCTTTCTCGGTCTTCATTGTGCAGTGAGTTCTTCTCTGTACAAGATTGAAAACCGTTGCAAGAATAAAGTTCGAAGCCGCGCAGTAGACATCGGTTGATTACAGAATTTCGTCAAGATATGGTGCAGTAAGTACTCTGCGGCAAATTCATAAACGTATGCGGCGGGTTTAATTAAACATTTTAGATAGTTTAGAAATCAATAAGCTGCTGCTATTAATCAGTAATTTCATAGAGGGACTAGCTTCATCGTGACGTGGGATTCATCGGATCATTTTCCAGTCACACACTAAGTAATAGTAAAGTATTATTCGGTATTGGCATACCTGACTTGGATGTCTAGCCAAATCATACTAAGTTTTCGACGCGGGCAGTAAGAAAAACCTGAATTAAGTTTTTTGTTTATCGTTGTGGGCCCGGAATAAAGGGGTAACTGGACTGTATCAAGGCTGAAATATAACTGGCAAGCGTCTCTCCGCCGTAAACCGCGCGCTTTTTACGTCCCTCCGTTTTATTACCTCTGGGAATGAGCCTCAGCCAAATGTACGCATATCTGCGAATTCCTCTTCTCACGCCAAACTGTGAGCGACTTTCCAGAGCACGAAGTTCTAGATTTGAGTATACAGGACTGTATTTACCGAGTGGCGGAGCTGCAGATTCAAAGTTTTGTTGCATTTAACGCACAGAAAAGAGCTACAGGTCACATGTTATTTGATTTATTTTGACGCCAGACGCGAGCATCCTCATATGCTAATTTCACTAGTGGGAACACGTTAAAAGGCACCTCTCGGCACCATCGCCAGTACGTCTGTCTCTGTCGCAGTGATTTCTATCTTGACAACTGTATGTTGCTACCGATTCTCTCTCTCTCTCTCTCTCTCTCTCTCTCTCTCTCTCTCTCTCACACACACACACACACACACACACACACACATTGGTTAGCTGTCATAGGCCGTCTTAATCTTTAGACAACTAGCCCCTTTAATTCATCGCGTTGTTGTGAACGTGGATGAGAGGAACCTGTTGCGTAGAAAGCGATTCACTGTACCGAAGCTTTGTTAGCACTGCTTTTTCGTGTAGTAAACGAAATAGGCAAATATTTCGTTATTGGTTCCACTGAACTGAGCGTATTTCTCACTTTTGATAAATACTTTCACTCGTCGTGGTATTAGTGCTGGAAGTAGCGTCATAAATGGATCCGGAAATGGGGGTTGGGATAGTAGTTGTACCCGAAATACCTTCCACCGCGCACCGTAAGGTTCCTCGTGCAGTATGAGCTCAGGACGTGATGCCAACGACCACACCATGGAAAACTTTCTTCAGTTAACAAAGGCGTTAACAAAGTTTCGCCCAGGTACTGTGTGATAATGCAGGACTGTCTAATGTGTGTAGAATATGTTTTATCAGTTTAACACATATTATAAGACTTTTTCTTAAAACTTAACAGGAGAGGAATTCTAGACTTTTGGAGTAATTTTTTCCACATTCTATCACGGCGAAACTTTACGTGTACAAAGACTTAAATTATCGTCTGTTGTCGGACTGCTACAAAAGTTAAAGTATATTATTTGCATGTGTATCGGAGATCGTTGGAACACCACACACACACACACACACACACACACACACACACACACACACACACACACACCCCTTGCCCGAGGGAGGTGCGCAGCTACCCTGCGCGGCGGAGATAGTTTGTTTAGCCCTGTCATCAACGATATACATGTACCGGACGCATTGTTTCACGGGTTTTGTTACCTGATAGTTGCTTCTTTTTGTTGGATCCTGCCTACTCGTCAAATGTGAGATGTCTAGGAAACCTGTTTTGTAGGATCGCTAGACAACTATTCAAGCAAATCGTATTAGAGAGTTTTATTACGAAATGAATCAATGACAACACATAACTTTGAGAATGACATAGCTGTGTCGCAAGCAAAGGGCGACAAACAAAATAAACAACGTTCTTCAGTATATACAATTCCTAAGTAGCTGGTCTTGAAGTGCCTAATCTTGATGCTGCTGTACAAGCGGGGCGCGATCTGTCGGCTCGGCGCTTATGTTCTCTTCGTATAGATGTCGCTGCTGTCGCCGGCCGCGGTGGTCTCGCGGTTCTAGGCGCGCAGTCCGGAACCGCGCAACTGCTACGGTCGCAGGTTCGAATCCTGCCTCGGGCATGGATGTGTGTGATGTCCTTAGGTTGGTTAGGTTTAAGTAGTTCTAAGTTCTAGGGGACTGATGACCACAGCTGTTAAGTCCCATAGTGCTCAGAGCCATTTGAACCATTTGAGCCCCCCCTGCGAGTCCGGGGTAAGAATAGGCCCGAGGTATTCCTGCCTGTCGTACGAGGCGACTAAAAGGAGTTTCAACCGTTTCGGCCTTCCATGTGATGGTCCCCCTTGGGGTTTGACCTCCATTTTTCAAAATTCTACAGAAGTACGAGCCTTTTGGGGAAGGACACCTTACGTGGTGTACCACTGGTCCTAAGTGCACTAAGACCTTGGCACTCAGCATTGCACCGGCGTTGTAACCATACCCACTATTCCTCAACTTGGGCCTAAACGCCTGATGGGTTGTCCAAGTTACGCCCATAGTGCATCTCCATCTGCACCAGCGATCATGATGGACTTTCCATGGCACCAGAAATCCAGCACGGTAGCCAGCCCATTGTGGTGGGGTCGTCATGTACCCTCTAGGTTGTAGCCCGCTGACAACACAGGGATCGTACTGCCGATACCTGAGCTGCACCCTCCCCACGTCGGCCAAGGAGTAGATGCCCGTCTCCTTGGGGCATCAGGACTCCCGGCAATGGTCATCCTGCCAGGTGGCCCTTGCTGCGGCTGGGTGGCGCCCGTGGGGAGAGCCCCTGGTCGGAGTGGGTGGTATCGGGGCGGACGTTTCGCAGATGAAACGTCAACACGTATCAGGTCGCTCTGCGGCCGAGTCTTTCAAAAGAAAAGGTACCGTTTCTAGTTCTGGTTCTCCTGCCCTTTCCCCCTTGGCCACTCCATGGGAAGAGGGACAGGCCCGCCGGCTTGGGGCGAAGTACTTCCCCCGCTATTTGGTCTGTTCTCGAACCGATGGGGGGACATTCGCCACCTCCAAGCCCATGTTCTTTGTTCAGCACATTGAGGACATCTTCGGGGAAATCGAGGCTCTCAGCAAGATGCGTTCAGGGTCCGTTCTTATCAAGACCACCTCCGCCACACAGTCGGCGGCGCTCCAGGCGTGCGACCGCCTAGGGGGCATCCCAGTATCCATTGTCCCACATCTGGCACTAAATAGGACACAGGGGGTTATTTTTCATCGTGACCTCCTGCTACAATCTGATGAGGAGCTCAGGACCAACCTGGAGCGCCGAGGCGTGCATTTCGTCCGGCGAGTCCAGCGCGGCCCCAAAGACCGTCGCATCGACACCGGGGCCTTTATCCTCGCCTTCGAGGGGGACGTTCTCCCAGAGAAGGTAAAGGTGATGTGCTACCGGTGTGACGTGCGACCTTACGTCCCGCCTCCTATGCGCTGTTTTAGGTGTTTGCGCTTTGGGCACATGTCGTCACGGTGTGAGGCTGAGCCCCTTTGTGGCGATTGTGGACGTCCTCTTCGTGAGGAACATACATGCACCCCACCACCTCGGTGCATTAATTGTCCTGGCGTCCACTCGCCTAGATCCTCAGACTGCCCCGCATATCAGAAAGAGAAGAAGATACAAGAAATCAAAACTTTGGATCGGCTCTCTTATTCTGAGGCCAGGAAGAAATATGACCGCCTCCATCCCGTGCCATTGACCACTTAGTTTGCTCAGTTGTGTCCACTCCTTCCGCGGTATCCTCACCCCTATCCTGTCCCCCCTCCGGCTCCTCCGCCCATCAGGGGGCTCTGCCTCCGCCTCCCACATCCCTCCCTTCCAAATCCTCCTCCCCCGTGGCACCCACCCCCTCTGCCCCAGGGGCCACCCTTCCTCCTCCTCCTCCCCCCACGCCACCTGAGAAGCGATCCTCTTCTCAGGCGTCCATCGGGGAAACGTTCCGGACCCCAGCTTCCGAGGTCCGGCGTTCCAAAACGGACCCCGCGCGTGAGGACCTTCTTTGGGTCCAGCCCACCATCCCTTTGCCTCCTCGGCCTTCCAAGAAGGCCTCCAAGAAGTAGTCTCTATCCCCCTCTCCACCCCGGCGCGTTTCGTCTGACACTCCATCCGTGAGTCGCTGCTCCCGGCCGTCCTCAGTTTCGCCGGGACGCTCTGCTGCCAGGCGCTCAGCTGGCCTTTCGTCGGCAAATGATGCTGCCCCTCCTACACAACCAGGGACAGCGGCCACAGCTGGCGACGAGTCGATGGAACCGGATCCGCCTCCCGTCGGTTGTAGCGTTGTTCCCTCGCAACCTGGCACTCCGCGGCCGTCGAGGTGACCAGCTCTTCCCCCGTCTCGTTCCACCAACTTTTTGACTAGCGATGGTGTTGTTTCATTGGAACATAAGAGGTATTCGATCTAATCGGGAGGAATTACAACTGCTCCTCCGCCTGCACTGTCCGCTCGTCCTTGGTCTCCAGGAAACCAAGTTGCGCCCGACTGACTGTATTGCCTTTACCCACTATACCTCGGAGCGGTATGACCTCACCCCTGTGGACGGTAGCCCAGCTCATGGTGGGGTCATGTTGCTCGTTTGGGACGATGTCTATTACCATCCCATCCCATTGACCACCCCACTCCAAGCAATAGCTGTCCGCATTACTCTTTCTGCTTTCACTTTTTCAGTTTGTACCATCTACACTCCGTCATCTGCTGTTAGTCGGGCTGACATGATGCACCTGATCGTTCAGCTTCCCCCGCCGTTTTTATTGTTTGGCGACTTCAATGCCCATCATCCCCTTTGGGGCTCTCCTGCATCCTGTCAAAGAGGCTCACTCTTGGCGGATGTCTTCAACCATCTCAATCTTGTCTGCCTCAATACCGGCGCCCCGACTTTCCTCTCGGACTCTACTCATACCTACTCCCACTTGGACCTCTCGATCTGTTCTACCACTCTTGCCTGTCAGTTCGAGTGGTATGTCCTTTCTGACACCTATTCGAGCGACCACTTCCCCTGTGTCGTTCGTCTCCTGCACCACACCCCATCCCACGTCCTTCGAGCTGGAACATACTGAAAGCTGACTGGGGACTTTACTCCTCCCTGGCGACCTTTCCGGACCACGATTTTCCCAGTTGTGACAGTCAGGTCGAATACCTCACGGCTATTATCATCAATGCTGCCGAACGTTCCATTCCTCGTACTACCTCTTCTTCACGTCGCGTTTCCGTCCCCTGGTGGTACGAGGCTTGTAGGGACGCTATCCGTGCTCGACGACGTGCTTTACGCACCTTTCGCCGCCATCCTACGTTGGCGAATTGTATTGAATACAAACGACTCCGAGCGCAATGCCGTAGAGTCATCAAAGACAGCAAAAAAACTTGTTGGGCCTCCTTCACCAGCTCCTTTAACAGTTTTACTCCCTCTTCCGTCGTTTGGGGTAGCCTGCGCCGGCTGTCGGGCATTAAGGCCCACTCCTCGGTACCTGGCCTGACCTCAGGTAATGAGGTCCTTGTTGATCCTGTGGCTGTCTCCAACGCCTTTGGCCGCTTTTTCGCGGAGGTTTCAAGCTCCGCCCATTACCATCCTGCCTTCCTTCCCAGGAAAGAGGCAGACGAGGCTCGGCGACCTTCCTTCCACTCGCTGAATCTGGAAACTTACAATGCCCCCTTTACTATGCGGGAACTCGAACGTGCGCTTGCACTGTCCCGGTCCTCTGCTCCGGGGCCAGATGCCATTCACGTTCAGATGCTGGCACACCTTTCTCCGGTGGGCAAAAGCTTCCTTCTTCATACCTACAATCGCGTCTGGACCGAAGGTCAAGTCCCCATGCGGTGGCGTGACGCCGTTGTTGTTCCTATATCCAAACCCGGGAAGGATAGACACCTTCCTTCTAGTTACCGCCCCATTTCTCTTACAAGCTGTGTCTGTAAGGTGATGGAGCGCATGGTTAATGCTCGGTTAGTTTGGATTCTTGAATCTCGACGACTACTTACTAATGTCCAATGCGGCTTTCGTCGCCGCCGCTCCGCTGTTGACCACCTTGTGACCTTGTCGACATTCATCATGAACAACTTTTTGCGAAGGCGCCAAACGGTAGCCGTGTTCTTCGACTTGGAGAAGGCTTATGATACCTGTTGGAGAGGAGGTATCCTCCGCACTATGCACAGGTGGGGCCTACGCGGTCGCCTGCCCCTTTTTATTGATTCCTCTTTAACGGATCGAAAGTTTAGGGTACGTGTGGGTTCCGTATCGTCCGACGTCTTCCTCCAGGAGAACGGAGTGCCACAGGGCTCCGTCTTGAGCGTAGCCCTTTTTGCCATAGCCATCAATCCAATTATGGATTGCATTCCACCTCATGTCTCCGGCTCTCTCTTTGTCGATGACTTCGCGATCTACTGCAGTGCCCAGAGAACATGCCTCCTGGAGCGCTGCCTTCAGCGTTGTCTAGACAGCCTCTACTCATGGAGCGTGGCAAATGGCTTCCGGTTCTCTGAAGAGAAGACGGTTTGTATCAACTTTTGGCGATATAAAGCGTTCCTTCCGCCATCCTTACATCTCGGTCCCGTTGTTCTCCCATTCGTGGACACAACTAAGTTTCTAGGGCTCACGTTGGACAGGAAACTGTGTTGGTCTCCACATGTCTCTTATTTGGCGGCCCGTTGTACAGGTTCCCTTAATGTCCTCAGAGTTCTTAGCGGTTCATCTTGGGGAGCGGATCGCACTGTCCTGCTTCGCTTGTATTGGTCCATAGTCCGATCGAAGCTGGATTATGGGAGCTTCGTCTACTCGTCCGCTCGGCCATCCCTCTTACGCCGGCTCAACTCCATCCACCATCGGGGGATACGTCTTGCGACCGGCGCCTTCTACACTAGTCCTGTCGAGAGTCTTTATGCTGAAGCTGCCGAGTTACCATTGACTTACCGGCGCGACGTACTGCTGTGTCGGTATGCCTGCCGGCTGTTGTCTATGCCCGACCACCCCTCTTACAAGTCCTTCTTCGCCGATTCTCTCGACCATCAGTACGGGTTGTATGTGTCTGCCCTGATGCCCCCCGGAGTCCGCTTCTGTCGCCTGCTTCGACAATTGGATTTTGCCCTCCCTACCACCTTCAGAGAGGGTGAGAGCCCGACACCACCTTGGCTCCAGGCTCCGGTTCATGTTTATCTCGACCTCAGCTCACCCCCGAAGGAGGGTACTCCGGCTGCAGTGTATTGCTCACGGTTTGTCGAACTTCGTGCTCGACTTGCCGGTCACACCTTTATTTTCACCGATGGCTCCAAAACTGACGATGGTGTCGGCTGTGCCTTTGTCGTCGGGGCCGCCACTTTTAAATACCGGCTCCTCGACCAATGTTCCAGCTTTGTGGCCGAGCTTTTTGCTCTCCATCAGGCCGTTCAGTATGCCCGCCGCCACCGCCATTCATCGTATGTACTCTGCTCTGACTCACTCAGTGCTCTTCAGAGCCTTGGAGCTCCCTATCCGGTCCATCCCTTGATTCAACGGATACAGCAGTCCCTCCATTCTTTCGCTGATAATGGTGGTTCTGTCAGCTTTCTGTGGGTTCCCAGACATGTAGGAGTACCTGGGAATGAGGCTGCGGATGCTGCAGCCAAGGCTGCAGTCCTCCAGCCTCGGCCAGCCTCCCATTGTGTCCCGTCATCTGACGTTCGTGGGGATGTATGTAAGAGGCTTGTGTCGTTGTGGTGGGATGCTTGGTCATCCCTCCAAGGAAACAAGCTCCAGGCAGTAAAACCGCTCCCAACTGCTTGGACAACATCCTCCCGACCATCTCGGCGCGAGGAGGTCCTCCTGACCAGATTGCGGATTGGGCATTGCCAGTTTAGCGACCGCTACCTGCTCTCCGGTGACCCAGCCCCGCAGTGCTCTTGTGGTCAGGCATTAACAGTGCGCCATGTTTTATTGTCGTGTCCCCGTTTTAGTCAATTTCGTTTTGTCCTGTCCCTGCCATCTACTTTACCGGATGTTTTAGCTGATGACGCTCGAGCAGCTGCTCGTATTCTGCGTTTTATAACTTTAACTGGCTTGTCCAAAGACAATTAACCTTTTTACTTATTTTATCTGCATCTTTATCAGGTCCTTCTGGTGTCCCCCTCATCCCCTTGAGTTTTACCGGATTCCATGTGCTCTAACAACAGTGACTGGGCGCTAATGACCTCAGGAGTTGAGCGCCCTTAAACCCAACAAAAAAAAAAAAAAAAAAAAAAAAATGAACCATTTGAGCCGCTGCTGTCGCGATTTCATCCTGGAGAGGGGCCGGTCAGCGTGCAATTGGCTGACGTCGTCTTCACAACTCTCTCTGCTCTCGTTTCCGCCTGGCGTGCCGGTGCTTGACTTAACACCGTAACACTTTTAATATACATTTTATTCGAAAGTTAGTTTAAAAGTTGTCATACATAATTCTCAGCGGATTCAGAGGTAAACAGTCCTGAAGTTCAAAGATGTAGGGCAGTTTTCTTCGTTAGGAAACCTCAGATAACACTTAAGTGTGATGTTTGACAATTTCGGTACTCTCATATGAAGTCTGAAAGAGGTTTTTAACGTAAGATTTTCATTGGAATCCTGTCGTATTAATTTGTATTTCTGCTGCCCCCTCAAACCTCAGTGAAATTGCTGCTGCAGCTTTTTGTAAGGTTCTTAAATCTTACAAATCGTTCAGTAAGCCATCTAAGTTGTTTTTTAGATTCATATGCCTTAGCTTTGTGAAAGATTTTTCTGTTTATTTTCATGGGTTACCTCCTTAGGCTATAGAGTATTCCGTTCCGATTGAACATTTGTCTGCGGTGAGTTATATCGAAAACGTTGTTAGCTGAAAAATAGAAAAAAATGATTGTGTATTGCGTAACTGGCATAACAACTCCAGTAATTTTTGCAAACTGTCTGAACTACAACATGTGTAAAATAAAGTATTTTATCCATCTTCTGCAGCTGTAGTTGTTATATAGAAATAATCAGCAACCAGCTGCATGAAAGAAATTTTTATTTCTTAACCATTTTCAGGCACTTAGTGCCCTTCTTCAGAAGGTTGTTACTGTCGCATTATTTGCGAGTGTCAGCTGTTGCTGTGGTCATGTTTTTGTAGCGCCTGTACAAAAATGGTATAAGGAATCCAAATAACAAGTGCAGACATCTCAGTTCTGGCATGATGCCTGCACTTGCTTGTATTCTTTATATCAATTTTGTGTAGGTACTATAAACCACGTGACCACAACAATATGCTGCCTGCATCTTGCTGTTGACACAAATAATGTAACAGTTACAACCCTCTGAAGAAGGGCAGTAAGTGCCTGAAACTTGTTAAGAAACCATCCAGAACAATTACTGGAAGCTGGGTTGAGATCTCTAGCTGCCATGCGTCACCTCATGCTTACACCGTATCACATACTTGAGTGGTTTAGAGCAGGCCTGGCTTCCGGAGCGCGCTCGCGCACCACGAGTGCAGCAGTCTGTTCAGCTCCTGTGTCCCCCACCACTGCACTATTCCGAGCAGGAGTGTGTGTGAGGCGGCTATATGTGGAAGGCAGTACACACGGGAAACTTAAGAAAAAGTACAGGATATATATTTGCACGTGCGAATACGGCCAACCTCGAACTATAGAATGGAATGACGCCAGACCGGGTCTCGTTCCCGGAATTCCCGTTTGTCGCGGCTGGTCGCCTTCACCATTTCGGCTATCTGTGCGCGCTGCTCGGCCAGACCCAAGCTTCCATATGTCGTCCACAGGGACATTGCATCTTACTTCTTACAAACACAGGCACTGCAATACAGATTTTATCCGCCAATACCAGGCTAGCGCCTTTCGATTAAATGTCTCGCCTGTACGCGAATATGAAAGAGTGCAGGTTAATGATACATGGACCACGACATAGGGAAGTTCGGGTCTGGCCGTGGAAAGTGCACGAATAGCCGAAATGGTGAACGCGACCGCTCGCGACAAGCGGGAAATCCGGGTTCGAGTCCCAATCCGGCACAAATATTTGATGTCGACATTCAATTCTACAGTTCGAGGTTGCCAATATTCTCAACTGCGAATACATTTCCTGTATTTCATAACAGCTGTAGTCAATGCAGTGCATGCATGTCAGAAGGAATATTGAATCTTACTTCTTCCAAACACAGGCACTGCATTATCGTTAGGAAAAGGTTTCTGCAACAGAGTGCAACTACTTCTAAGAGACGAATATTGCAACATACTTTTATAAGCAGGATTTCATCGCTAGTGTTTATTCAAACCTTTTTATTTTTGTACCAAAACAATAACTTTACTACTTAATTCAGTAAGTACATTAGACAGTGCTAATACAGTGAACAGAACTACAAAAAGGTTTTCATACAAGTATATAACATTAAGTTGTGATGTTCATTAATTTCTACACATTTCGATTTTAAATATGTAATACGTCCGGAACTATGACCCATAATACAAAGAAACGGAGTTACGCAGTTTAAAATCTGTTAAACCCGGATGTTTGCGGGACTTAAAAATTTCATAACAGAAAAAGCGATTCGCACACATACGTCGAACATAAGATGGAAATAACTTCAGCGGCTTGTCTGTGTGGTCGAGGATATTGCTCTTCGGGCAACATTTTATAAGAGACTTGTCAGTTCCTGGCTTGGACAAACAGGTCACTTAGCAGGCTGCTACGCTGCACACCTATCAGCTCAAGTTGAATGTGATGAGGAGGTACTCGTACATTAGCAACCAAAAACGAGAACTCTCTTCAACATGAGACGTCTTGGAATCTCACTGAGAACTCATAGTGAGACGTTTCTATTATTGAAGCGTAGTCGGTCATGTCTGATACTTCAGTTCCGGGAAATGTTCCCGGTTATGAATCTGAAGCTGATTTTTCCATAGGATAAACTTTTGGTGGATAGCATCAGTGATGTCTGCCGTATCTGATGCTAATAGATTCACACCTTGCATTAAGAATTGATCAATTTAATGGTGATCTGTACCATAAAAAAATTTGGCGCTCTTCTATGTACCCTTAACTCAGTTTTTTGCCTAATGGTCGTCGTACGTTCAACCGGCATTCACTCTTTTTCGTCAAAAAACATATGGATCATATTGTCTTTGTGTCTGGTGCTCTAATGATCCGATAATTATTTTCCCGGCTCATAATAATAGAAAGGCGTGTTAAGCACTTCGTACGGCCTTCAAACTACACGAAAAGTAAAGCAACTCCTATTCAGCATTAAATAAATGTGCCGTCTCCACGTTTTTTGACAGGTCCGTAGGCGCCATGGTATTCTCAATGCAGAACGTAAATCTAATTTAAAACGTTTGGTATTGTTAGCAAACTGTGACAAGCCGTCTGCCTTGCTCTATCTGCATCCGGCTACAGCCTTCCTTTCTCTGTTGCTTCTCACCCCTCAGCACAACTCGCCACTGCGCTCGCAGAGCTAGGCAGGAGCGTGGCCGGAGCGTTGTTTGGCCAGGCCTGGTGTAGGGACAGTCGACAGAGACATCGGGTGGACTTCTGTGATACTCAGCGATGACTCTCCTGTTTGTGGCGAGCTTATCGACGCCAAGACATCCGCAGGTGATCTGGTAAGAGATCATGGAGACCCATACTTTTCCAACTCTCGTAAACACGTTGTTGGGACTGCATTTCACACCACAACTGCTTAAAGAAATCTACGTATCCTTGACTGATCAGTCACCTTATTTGTCACGCATGATGCTTGTCTGGGGTGCAGTGGGATGACGTACACCTTTATACTGGCCTCCAGCCAACAGTCATCATGAAATGATATAGCACATGTTTCAACCATGTCAAGAAACTCCACAAGATGACATTCAGAGGCAGCTTGCCTCCATGTTGCAACGAATCCGTAGTGTGTTTGTGTCTTGAGGGAGGAGTGGTTTAGCATCATACTGATGCTGATGGGAGGAAAATTCAAACATTTAGTGTCCGCTGTCTGATGAACATTTCCACAAAGTTACATAAATATCGGAATGATGCTTTATCATGAGTGCGTTACACACCGCCATGTTACACGGTACAGTTCAGTAATCTTTAGAGCCAGAGGACTGCAAATGTGTAGACACGAATAACAATGATGCAAAATGTTAATAACATTTGTTTATGTAAAAAGCGTTATGAGTTTTCACAAGAAAATCTTGAGCATTACTTTTCAGCACGCCCTTAAAGTAAAAATAAGAGCCTTACGCAGATACATATCGAACTCTAGTGGCGGACTTTCAAAGAACGGTGTTCTGCAACAGAGAGAGGTTTATTGTTAAAATTCCGAGAGCATATATTTTAAAAAAAGAAAGTCGGGCAACGGATTTCTTCCCCCAGTATACGCATTGTCACGACAAAATCAGAGTAATTAGATCCCGGGTGGAGGCTCATTATGGACGTGGTGTGACATTCTTTGGTAGCCAAGAGGGGCATGTTCTGTTTTCTGGGACCGAAGTCTGCTATATTTTATTTTCGTTCTCTAGTAGCGATGTGGCGTGGTATTTCTTTATTGGTCGGTAACGAAGCGGCGTGGATTTTCTTTTTGCTTGTGGATAACGAAGTGGTGTGTTCCACTGTGTGTGTGTGTGTGTGTGTGTGTGTGTGTGTGTGTGTGTGTGGTGCGTGCGTGCGTGCGTGTCAGCAAACAAAAATAAAGCCACTTGACAATAGCGATCAAAATATAAATACTAATCATGAAACCATTCCAGACAGAACGTGTCGCAGTAGGAATCGTTTTGCTTCGAAATTTTGGATACACTCGAATATCATATTTCCTGATGGAAAATTTCGGACGATGTGGCAGTAGTTAGTCGTGGTATCTATAGGCAAGGTGAGGCAGGGAAGTCCAGGCCAGGTCAGAAAGGTCATCGGGTGGCGACGGTGTTGGCTCGGGGCAAATAGGCCGGGAGCCGATACAATTGTCACTGGATTTATCCATCAGCAATTCAATCGCGGCGCTGGCCTGAATCAACGCCGCAGGGCCGCCGCCCGCTCACTTGACGAACAAACTGTGCTCACTAGCGGCAAACGTATTCCGCGAGAATATATTTTGTAACGAAAATTGATACCACTGGGTACTTTTACCGCAGCGTTCTTTGTGTTCCTCGATAAATTAGCACGTGAAAGCTTTCAGTGATGGCGGGTAAATTGCGAGGCTCTCTCTGTCAAAAATATTTTCAGTGATGTGAATTTTCCACCATACTTGTTAGACAAAGCTTGTGACAAAAATAGCACCCATATCAGCCTCCGAAGGCTGAGTGTTGGAAGAGTTTGTCTTTTCCGCTAGCTTGTATTATTTGCCAGTTCTCGATGCATTCACGTGAAAGTATTCAGTCTGATTCCCCGTACATTCGTAATAAGTAAAGGAACTATTTTTGAAACCGATAAGATGCGCCAAGACTGAGTAAAATATTCTGGTGGGGATGAACTAAAACGTCTGGAAACCGCGGCTCAGTGAGACGAAAACATACTGAATAAAGTAACTGATGCGGGAGGTGAGTGATGCACTTAGGTTTATAACAATGAAAAAATACTAATCTACAAAAATTCGCTTTGCTGCTGTGTGTATATTTCAGATTCGTGCATCTTCAGGGGTAGAACGTTGCCACAATCATCGAGAGGAACCTGAGTCGAAATTAATTTGTTAGACGACTGCTGATGCCGGTACACTGGCGTAGTTTTATGTTATTTTCTCGATCCTTTAAACAGAATGCATGGGGTGGCAACAGATAGGAGACACACATGCTTTCTTGTTTTCACTCTTTCCCAATTAAGATTATGTAACTCGCCGGCAGATAACATTAACGTGTTTGCTTCACACTGTCAAATAAGGAGACGTATATCTAGCAAGAACAAAAACATTACAAAGAATGCAGCGTGTTAAAGCAGGTTAGATTAAACTAAATAGTAACGCAAGAGGTTACGGGGCACTGAATGATTTCGCTATGATAAATTTAAAGTTTTGATTTGGAAAAACCCCCAGAGTACCAAGCATAAACTACGGGTTCCCGTTGAGTCGCATCATTGCAATATAAAAGAAAGTATTTAAGAAGCAGAGAATAGTATCGAATGACAGTCGTTAACGTATAGCATCAATGAAGTCTTCGCTTTATGTCTATGAGGAATAGAAACTCTAGTGGGAACTTTTTCAATTTTTCCTCTTGTGTAATCATTATAACAGTGGATACAAAGGAATAGTTTCGCGAGTCGTAGAAGATACAGTTTATTTGCAGAAGACTTTGGAATGTTTTTGAATCTTCATTGCATGTCCCAATACGGAAACAAAACTTAGTAATCCTATCCATTAGTTTGCTAAGCTATGTTACTGTCTGTCGAAAGATTCAACCTACATCTACATACATACTTCGCAAGCCACCTTACGGTGCGCGGGGGAGGGGACGCTGGAACCACTACTAGTCATTTCCCCTCCTGTTCACTCTTAAATACAGCAAGACGAAAAAAAAACTGTCTATTTGCCTTCGTACGAGCCCTAATTCATCTTACCTCAAGTTAATGATCTTTACGTGAAATGTACGTTGGCGGCAGTAGAATCGTTCTACAATCAGCTTCAGTTGCTGGTTTTCTAAATTTTCCCAACAGCGTTCCTCGAAAAGAGCGTCGTCTTACCTCGATGTATTCCCATTTGAGTTCCCGAAACATTTTCATAATATTTTCGTGTTGATCGAACTTAGTTCTAACAAATCTAGCCGCCCACATCTGCATTGCTTCTCTCTCTTCCTTTAATCTGACCTGGCGAGGATCTCCAGAGGTGCAGCAATACTCGATTGCCAATAGTACCCTTAACCGTTTCTTGCACATACATTTTACACGACTCCTTCATCATATTTGACGTAAGTGCCGTTACTCTCCTGGAGAAAAAAAATTGGAGAGCTATTCGCTGTAAGTGAAATTCTGGAGAAGGCTATTTCACGATGGAAATGTCTGGGGCTTAACGTCAAGTCGATGTGGAATACATTGGAGATGAAGAACTAGCTGGGATTGGACAAAGCTGGGAAGGGAAACAGGCCGCATCCTTTGCAGAGGAATCACTCCGCCATTCGCAGTAATAGGTTTAGCAAAACTTGGTCGGATGGGACTTGGAATCGTGCTCCTGTGGAGTGCTTAAAACTCGTTGCTACCTCTCTTGCCGATAATTTTATGGAATTAATTACAGTTACATGGTATTAGTAAGCTAGTAAGCTTGGTAGAGACGAATTTTTTATACGCGTATGCTGACAGTTTCAGCAGAAATTGGTGTGCCCAGATACCTGAAAGTGCTTGCTATAAAGACTTTCTAGTTGCCGCCGCAGTAAATAAATAAATAGAAATAAACGTTAGTCCATATAGGTATTGAACTTTCTTTCAGTGACTTACTTCGTTGTTAACTTTGTTTACGTAACACAATCTGGCTATTCTTATGCGAAGTAGAAAGCGATGTTTGGATGTGACAAGTAAGCCACATCAAATGTGATTCAAGCCATTTTGCGTAAAGTTTCTTGTGACAGAGTTCATTCGATGTTGCAGGATCACAAACATTGTGTAAACCAAGGAATGTTGCGTGTTTTAAATATAACGCAAATGAACTCATCATCGACAGGAAGTTGAATTCTAAGCAAACCAGAAACAAAAAAGGATCTCCTGAACGAAAGTAAGTGTAGAGTTTCCTTCGACTGTCCTAAATCGCAATGCGCTACCGAAACGTTGGTTTTCATGACAGCCAATGTGTTTTTGGTGTTTTTTTTTTTTTTCTCTGCGGAGCTATCATTTAAAGTAAGGTGGTTTAATTTAGTTTCATACACACCGAAATATCGAGACACGAAACTCTGAAACTCACTGAACACGATCACCGTGCTTTGCCTGACAGTAGGAAAGTGCTGATCGTGTTTTAGAAATTAACAGTTTGTAGCTAAGTGTTGGACGTCATATCTTCCTAGCCGTGAAGTGTTATCCTTGACCTAGGCCTATCCTACGTCATGTCTCGTAATTTTGTCTTCGCTGCGGGTTATTATACAATACCTACATCCGCTGGAAGGAACGAGATTTCTGGAGACGATATATCTGCCTAATCTCTCGTGCCTTCACTGAAACTGCCCATAATATAGTCTCTTCCAACATATGCATCAACATGCGTAAAAAGTAACTCATCTGCTGCCATATACAGTCACAATAAATATCAAAGTTTGCTTTTATCATGGCAGGTCGTCCAGACTTCGAAGAAATTCCCTTTTATTCTTCAAAACAATTAGGTTCTGTCTACTTACGTAGATTGTTTGTTACTTTTTATTATTATTCTATATATTGAATAACTAGTCATTCCGTACCTAATTTGAAATTTTATTAGCTTCAACAAGGGCTCGTCATCTGAAAACGTAATTTATTCCTACCGTCGACAGAATTTAACTTAAGAATTTGTTTCCAGCTCCTAATTTTGACTGGTTGCTTAGTTAAACTAGAAAGTTGGTGGCTTTGTAATAAATGTTTTTCGTTCAATTCATTATACAGTCATTAAACAAAATTTGGTTAATTCGCTTCTGGCAAGGGAAGAGTCATCTGGCAAATTATGTTCAGCACTACCTAAGCTGCTTTTTCGAAATGAATTATTGTTTTGACTGAAATTGATTCCTAATCATACTATCACTGCTGTGGAAAATAGGTTTGAGTTCGAAATTACGAACTACCAATTAGCCTGTTGCTAAATTTAAGAAGAGTATTGGGTGTGTTTTTTTTTATCATTCTCATACTCAGTTTTCCTATTTTCTGTAAGTGTTTGTAGACAATTTCGAAAATAAACATCGCTGACTGAAACGTATTACGTCAAGACCGACTTCATTTATAGTATTCCGACCGAATGTTCCTTTCTTTTTTGTTTTTGTTTGAAGTTCGTGTTGCACTGAACTGTAATTCTTACGCAGATTTCAGTTTTGTTTGTAGACAAATCTTTCGGGGCAAACGGTTCTCACTTTCCTTCTCATATATCTACACTCCTGGAAATGGAAAAAAGAACACATTGACACCGGTGTGTCAGACCCACCATACTTGCTCCGGACACTGCGAGAGGGCTGTACAAGCAATGATCACACGCACGGCACAGCGGACACACCAGGAACCGCGGTGTTGGCCGTCGAATGGCGCTAGCTGCGCAGCATTTGTGCACCGCCGCCGTCAGTGTCGGCCAGTTTGCCGTGGCATACGGAGCTCCATCGCAGTCTTTAACACTGGTAGCATGCCGCGACAGCGTTGACGTGAACCGTATGTGCAGTTGACGGACTTTGAGCGAGGGCGTATAGTGGGCATGCGGGAGGCCGGGTGGACGTACCGCCGAATTGCTCAACACGTGGGGCGTGAGGTCTCCACAGTACATCGATGTTGTCGCCAGTGGTCAGCGGAAGGTGCACGTGCCCGTCGACCTGGGACCGGACCGCAGCGACGCACGGATGCACGCCAAGACCGTAGGATCCTATGCAGTGCCGTAGGGGACCGCACCGCCACTTCCCAGCAAATTAGGGACACTGTTGCTCCTGGGGTATCGGCGAGGACCATTCGCAACCGTCTCCATGAAGCTGGGCTACGGTCCCGCACACCGTTAGGCCGTCTTCCGCTCACGCCCCAACATCGTGCGGCCCGCCTCCAGTGGTGTCGCGACAGGCGTGAATGGAGGGACGAATGGAGACGTGTCGTCTTCAGCGATGAGAGTCGCTTCTGCCTTGGTGCCAATGATGGTCGTATGCGTGTTTGGCGCCGTGCAGGTGAGCGCCACAATCAGGACTGCATACGACCGAGGCACACAGGGCCAACACCCGGCATCATGGTGTGGGGAGCGATCTCCTACACTGGCCGTACACCACTGGTGATCGTCGAGGGGACACTGAATAGTGCACGGTACATCCAAACCGTCATCGAACCCATCGTTCTACCATTCCTAGACCGGCAAGGGAACTTGCTGTTCCAACAGGACAATGCACGTCCGCATGTATCCCGTGCCACCCAACGTGCTCTAGAAGTTGTAAGTCAACTACCCTGGCCAGCAAGATCTCCGGATCTGTCCCCCATTGAGCATGTTTGGGACTGGATGAAGCGTCGTCTCACGCGGTCTGCACGTCCAGCACGAACGCTGGTCCAACTGAGGCACCAGGTGGAAATGGCATGGCAAGCCGTTCCACAGGACTACATCCAGCATCTCTACGATCGTCTCCATGGGAGAATAGCAGCCTGCATTGCTGCGAAAGGTGGATATACACTGTACTAGTGCCGACATTGTGCATGCTCTGTTGCCTGTGTCTATGTGCCTGTGGTTCTGTCAGTGTGATCATGTGATGTATCTGACCCCAGGAATGTGTCAATAAAGTTTCCCCTTCCTGGGACAATGAATTCACGGTGTTCTTATTTCAATTTCCAGGAGTGTATATATAGTCGTGATTGTTACAATGCTGTTCACCATAAAGGAAAGTAGTGCTTGGTTTTATATTAGTGATTAAAGATAGAGAGCAGGAAAACGGAGTTTAAACGGCTTATGAAATTTGGGAACTCTTCGTGTTGAAGTGTCTGATCCTTACCATAAAGCTGATGTAGGTGGTCGTCTGCACAGGCCAGAATGTTCAATGCAAATATGTCGGATCCTTTTTTTTTTTTGTTTGTTTGATGTTCGCACCATAAATACAACCTTGGTACAATGTAAGCCTATTAAACTATTTAATATAATAATGGTAATTTTTGTCTTTAGTTACCTTGCGTGTGAAGAAACAATTTAGGAAGTCTTACATTACGCTGCAAATGTAGCTCTTGGGCTCGCATAATATATGTATCTTGCATCGTATTTCGTTGGCACTTCTGCTAAATTCTCAAATGTGGAATTTCCAGTTGTTTTTTGAACATTTAATCTTGATGAAATTACTCAATGAAAGTGCAAAGTAACGTGTAGATCCTTAAAAACTTCGTTTTTGCATGGTACTGACAGTTTGTTCTTTTTGTTTCAGGTGAGTACATAGAAATGATGCTGAAGATGCCATAACCCACATTTTGAATTGGCCGTAAGTACGTAAAACGTTGAACGCTTGTATCAAATCCCACCACAGATATTTATAACACGTAAAAAATTCGGAAAATTTTCCCCGGACTTAAAAAATTGTGCAAAGACAGCAGCATACACTGATAAGGCAAAATATTGTGACCACTGTCCACCGCGACGTTGGATACCGCCTCGTGGCGTTTCGGGCACATGACACGGTAACAAAAGTATGTAAACGGAGCAGACTCGGACGGGGGACCATTCTGGAGAAGATATGGGCCGCAAATTTAGAAATCCATCGAGATAAACGATTTTGACAGAACGGCAGATTCTTATTACGCAGAGCGCGTGAACGAGTATCTAGAAAACGGCGAAGTTGGTCTAATATTCACCTGCTGCTGTCGTGAGCATCTGAGGGAAGAGGAAGGAGAACATTGAAACTACCACTAGTTGCTAAATGGTTGGGCGCCCACGACTTTTCACAGAACGTGAGGTTCGGGAGCCCGTCTGCTCCGTAACGTTGGTGATCTGTGGCATCTCTGCCGAAAGAACATAGTGCTAGTGCACGCACAAGTGTTTCAGAGCACACTATTCATCGTACGTTGTTGAACATGCAGCTCTGAAGTAGATCACCTCTACGTGTTCACAAGTTGACCCAACGACATCATAAATTAAGATAGCAGTGGGTACGGGACCATCTGGATTCGACCGTCGATCAATGGAAAAGTGTCTGCCCTTTGGGTGAATCACATTTTTGCTACACTACGTGGCTGGTCATCTCCACAAACGCCGTCATTGAGGTGAACGGCCGTTCGAAACGTGCAGCGTGCTGCGGAGGCAGGCTGATTGGAGCAGTGTTATGCTGTGGGAGACATTCTCCTGCGCTTGCAAGGGACCTGTGGTAGTAACTGCAGACACGTTGACAGTTGCGAACCACCTTCATGATTGATGTCTTCCCCGACGGCGATGTTTCCTTTCAGCAGTATAACTGTCCATGTATCGTAGGCAGAAACGTGCTACAGTGGTTTGACGAGCATTATAGTGAACCCACGTTGATGTCTGGACGAGCCAATTCGCCATTCGTAAATCGTATAGATCCCATCTTGGTCGTTATCGGGCGCCATCACCGCGTACGCAAATTAGAGGCTCTTTATTTACGCGAATTATATTACCTGTGCGTAGAAGTCTAATGCCACAAACCTCCATAAACCTACCAACAAACGGTCGGATTCCTGATACGCAGAGTGTGTGGTGCATTTCGTCCCAAAGACGAACAAACAAGCTATTAAGCAGGTGGTTAAAATGTTTTGGCTCATCAGTGTATTACGTCTCCTAACACCAATCGCAGGTGTTGTTCCTGAGTATCAACATTTCCTTTAGTCGGAGTGCATTTTAGAGTGGCATTCCACTATTACACTGTAGATGTAAAAATTACTAAATTCTGGAGTAGCAGACTATTAGCCGAAATTGCGACATTTCGCAATACTTATAACGTTCAGGATATTCTATATAGGGGAAAAAACAGGCTCCGTTTGTGTTGTAGTTACAGAGTATGGTAAACAGAGTTGCTTCGTAATTTTTTCCACTCATGTTTCACAGTCTAAAAGCGTGTCACTGTAGGGAAGGAGAGGGGTTGTCGAACATTAGCAGTAAGTAAATTGTTTTCTCCGTTAATATTTCAGAAATAATAAAAATAGAAATTGCACTATCATTAATTACAATAGCAGCTATGTATTATTAGAGTACAACTTGTCACGACACTGCTCTGTTTGGCGTTAGCATCATGTGGGGGGTTTGGCGTTTCCTTTCGACTTCATCTCTATGAATAATAATTGTCGTTGCCCGTTTCTGAGAGGTTCTACGAATAATATTCGTACAGTGAAGGCCTAATGCGCTTAATACCGATCGTCATGCTTGCATTCCCAATCTGTTCTGACCAGTGTTAAATAATGGGTATGAAAACAATATTACAGGAGGCCATGGAAAGGCAAATAATCGACTCTAAAGCAAATGATTTCAATATATAATAGCTTCAGATTCATTCTTGGTCATTTAGTATTAGCACATGCAATAGAATTCATCGCTATACTTATTAATACTTCTTAATTTTGCTTAAATACATTTTTATGAAGCTATGCTTTTTATGAGCATTTACAAGACTTCTTTTAACCAATAAAATATAAATTCTAAGAAGCAGCTATGCTGCTTTGTCTTTGATAGGTATAGGTAAACGGCAGTTCTTGGTTATTTATTTGTGGTAACAGTAGATATGTAGAAGTTCTGATGTATACCTCCTTTGTGATTAGCTCAACAAACACAATTAACATGATCAAAAGTGTATACGCTAATTGATGTTAAGATCCTTTAATAAATGTTCAATGGCTTACAATGTACTCTGTTATTATATATAACAAGCTGCCTGCGTCTGAAGTATAAGAATATCATTTTTATTTTTCCTGTTTCTCCAGAGTACTAATTCACATATTAACACAAATTTTAAAAACATTCAAAATGTGCTGCTGTTAGTAGTTCTAAAGTGATACAGGCCATCAGTCTCCTCAGCAGACATGTCTTGATAAAATGAGAGTTGCATGTTAGTTTGTTGTAAAGTATGGCTGCTAAAAAAGTTTAGTTTTTCTACATTGGCAGTCGGTGATAGCCTGAATCATGTATTCTGGCTCATTTAGTTCATTTAACAGTAAACCATTTGCATTAATCCAAGATGCTGCACTTTCGTTCGCCAAATTCATGTTGTTGATGAGGTCCTCCAATATACTGTATGGTTTACAGAAAGAAAAGTTGTGTACATCCATATACAGCAAGCTCCAGATTAATGCAGATCCTCCTCGAGGTTCTGGGGTTAGAATAGGTCCGAGGTTTTCATACCTGCCTAAGAGGTGACTAAAATGAGTCCCTTCCTTTGGATCTAATACGTTCTGGTCCCCTTTGAAGGTTTGACCTCACACTTCCAAAAGTCTACAGAAGTGCAGGCCATCTGCGGAAGGACACTGTACGTGGTGCACCAGATATCCATAGTGCGGTTAGATCGTCTGTGCCTCTTATTGTCATGGCTCTGTGATTCTACCCGCAATTCAGCTATTTGGGCGAGAACACCTTCGATGGTAAGTCATCTTCGTCCATTCTCCACTGTCCTCTTTTGCCCCCAAGACAGTATTGGATTTCTCTGCACCCACTATCCAACACGGTAACAAGTCACTCATGGTAGGGCTGTCAAGTAGCACCTTGACAACACAGGGATCGCACTGCTGATTCATGAGTTGCAGACACCCTACATATGCCAAGAAGTAGATGTCTGTCTTCTTGGGGCATCAGGACTCTCGACAATGGCCATCGCACCGGGTGGCTTCCCTGTTTCTGGGTGGCGCCCGTGGGGAGAGCCCCTGATCAGAGTAGGTGGCATCAGGACAGATGACCTACAATGAAACGGATCAGGTCATCTCTTGCCGGTGACCAAATGGCTCCAGCAATCTTTAAGAAGGGCAAGGTAGACTACAATGCTGGCAGGTATGACTTCGAATCGTTCCCTTCCCTAGGTAAACCAAGGGAGGAACGTAGGTCTATGGAAAAGAGAGATCCTTGTTCGCCAATGTATTTAGTCCGCAGCAGAACAGATGGAGACACTTTTGTGGCTACAAAGGCTCTATTGTTTTTTTTTTCTGTCGAAAACCTGAAAGACAAGTTTAGGGAAGTGGGTGCACTGTCGAAAATGAGAAATGCGACAGTCCTCATTTAGACAGCATCCTCCGCCCAGTCCTGGGCGTTGCTAGCCTGTGAGCAGCTGGGTGATATTCCAGTTTCTGTCACCCCCTCCCCCCCCCCCCCACCTCATAAAAGCCTCAACATGGTGCAGGAGATTATTTTCCATCGCAACTTTCTCTTGCAGTCTGACGACGAGCTCGCGCCAATTTAGAAATATGGGGTGTTCACTTCATCTGGCGCATCTGTAAGGGACCAAAAGACAATAGGGTTCCTACCAGTGACTTTGTCTTGGATTTTGAGGGTGATGCATTGCCTGAAAAGGTGAAAGTGATGGTATACCAATGTGACATAAAATCGTATGTCCCTACCCCTATGTGGTGCTTTAAGTGCTGGAAAGTCGGGCACATGTCTCCCTGCTGCAGTTCCAGTGCCATACGTCGAGACTGTAGACATCCACTGCAACAGAGTACTCCATGTGCACCTCCACCCACCTGTGTCAACTGCAGAGAGCACCACACCCCATACTCGCCACACCACACAGTAATCCAAAAAGAGCTGAAAATTATGGAGTACAAGACCTGGACTGATGACTTACCAAGAGGCTAAACCAAAATATGAATCTTTGTTGATCCATTATGGACTGTGGGATAACGCCTGGCATGTATTTCTTGATGCAATAATTTACCAACAGCCATATGTATTGTAGAAATTATTTTATAAACTTCTTATATGCTACCAGTTCCGGCATTACATTGATGCCGTCTTCAGGTCCCATACGTCATAGTCATAAAATCGCTATACACATAAGGAGCCATATAACTGGATCCATGAATTAAATCGCTATGCAACATCTTTTGGTGGCTAGGTGACACAGACCGTATGTCCATACCTCTGCATACAGCACACCTGTGCCCCTACAAACACCTTTAGAAGCTATGGCTGTCAGGATGAGGACAACACAAGACATTACTGTCTGGAACATCTACTTTTGTCCAGATGGTGAAGTACCACAACCGGTATTGGCTGCACTAATTTCCCAACTTCCCCCACCTTTTCTACTTCTGGATGATGTTACCGCCAATAACCCTTTGTGGGGTGGAACGAAGATTGCTGTCCATGTGAAAGATGTCAAGGATCTACTAACTCAACTCAACCTTCACCTCCTAAATACAGGTGCCTCCAGACATTTACATGTGGCACATGGCACATACTCGGCCATTGATCTCTCAGTATTCGGTCCTGGCCTTCTCCCATGTATCCACTGGAGAACTCACGACGACTTCTGTGGAAGTGACCACTTTGCACTCTTCCTGTCCCTCCCCCAGCGTCACTCATCTAGATGCTTGCCTGGATGGACTCTTACTGAGGCTGACTGAGAAGCTTTCACCTCCGCTACCACCATTGAGTCTCCATTGCTTGGCAACATCAGTGAGGTAATCCAGACCATCACTACTGCCATTGTTGCCACAGCTGATTCGGCAATCCCTAGTTCCTTAGGTTGCCCCCAGCAGAAGATAGTGCCATGGTGGTCGCCAGAATAATAAGCGCCACCCATCCCTGGAACGCCTCATTGCCTTCAAACGGTTCTGTGCCTGTGTCGGTCACCACATCAAACAACAGATGCAGGAGAGTTGGGAACGATACATCTCCACCATTGGAACACTAACCTCTCCTTCCCAGATTTGAACCAAGCTAAGACGTCTTTGCCGTACCAGACCCTTGCTGGTCTACCTGGAATTTCCACACATGGAACTGTATGTGCCGAACCAGAAATAATCGTTGAACGTCTTACGAGCATTATGCTCGCACCTCTGTATCTGAGAATCACTGCCCCAACTTTCATCTCTTCAAACAGTGGGTGGAACGACAATACCTATCTTTTGCTCCACACCACTCTGAGCCATATAACGCCCTCTTCAGTGAGTCGGGAATTTCTCAGTGCCCTTGCCGATTGTCCTGACGCATTACCTGGACAAGACCGCATCCATCCCCAAATGCTTAAACATCTGTCAGTGGCTTAACAGCGCCACCTTCTTGCCATCTTCGACTGCATCTGGAACAATGGAAAATTCCTGTCGCAATTGTTTGAAAGTATCATCATTCCAATGCTAAAGCTTGGTAAGAACCTGCTAGATGTGGGTAGCTTTTGTCCTAATAGCCTCACTAACATTCTGTGCAAGCTACTCGACCGCATGGTGAGCTGGCAACTGTGTTGGCTCCTTGAGCCTCAGGGGGCCTTCTGGCTCCGTCGCAGGGCGAGTTTCGTCGCCAAGATCGCTCTCTCCCCCCCCCCCCCCCCCCCCTGACGAAAACCTGCGATACAACATGGCTACAGCACATCCTTGCTACTCTGCACAAGTGGGGTCTCAGGGGCCTGCTGCCAATTTTTATATGACAGTTTTTGTCGCTCTGCACTTTCAGAGCTAGTCCGTGCTTCACCCAGTTTGCCCCACATCCAAGAGAATGAGGTCCTGAAGACCTCTGTACTAAGCGTCCCACTCCTTTTCATTGCATTTATTAGTCTCGCAGCAGCAGTGTGGTGCTCAGTATTCCCCTTCTTATGTGCTGACGATTTTTATATTTCCTTCTGTTTCTTCTATTGGTGTGGCTGAATGTCGACTGCAGGGAGCCATATGAAAGATGCAGTCATGGGCCATCAATTATGGCTTTGTTTTCAGCTGCAAAGACTTTCGTCATGCACTTTTGTCGTCTTTCTCTGCCAAGGGACTGGGTGTCTGTGTTGTCCTTATCATTTCATCATCATTCGTGAAAGTGGGGATACTGGACTGTTGTAAAGATTGGGAATTTTTATGGGCACTGAGAACCGCACAGTTGAGCGTCCCACAAACCAAACGTCATCGTTTCTGTCGTCATTGTACTGTTTACCCACATCCAGAACATTACCTCGATGGCCACCTACTTAATGTATTAGAGGCTTACGCTTTCTGGGACTGGTCCTCGACGCCCACTTAACTTGGATTCCCATCTTCGTCAGTTCAGGGAAATGTGCTGGTGGCATCTTAATATTATTCAATGCCTGAGCCACGACTGGGGTGTTGATCGCCCTACACTGCTATAGCTGTACAGAGCCCTTGTGCAGTCCCGTCTTGGCTATGGGAGCCTGGTGCATGGTTCAACATTGCCTTCAGCATTGCAGCTGCAGGACCCTATACACCACTCTATAAACTACTGTGGAGTTCAGCTTGTGACGGGAGCTTTCCAAACAAGCCCAGTGAACAGTCTCCTTGTGAAAGCTGGCGTTCCTCCATTGTGGATCAGGAAACAACTTCTTGTGAATTATACTGCCCACATTCATAGTTAGACTCACTATCCCATTTACTGTCTCCTTTTCTCTAACATGGCAATCCATCTCCCAAAAAGGTGGCCCAGATTGGGGTTTCCAATTGCAGTCTGTGTCCGGTCACTTCTTATTGCACTTGACACTTCACCTGTACACCACATTTCCTGCAGGTACACTCAAGTACACCTCCATGGTCCACACATTCATCTGAACCTATCGCGAGGCCCAAATGCTCAGTTCCACCTGATGCCCTCCGCTGGCAGTTTTTCTTTATATCCACTTCTGTGCAGGTGACTCAGACACCTGTAGTGACTCCTTCAGCAGCCTACAAGCTCTTGACCAGTGCTTCCTTTGCCATCCTTTGTAATGACTATCCAGGAGTCTATGCCCTCAGAAACAGTGGACGTTCTGTGTCCTTCATTTAGACCCCAGGACATGACAGGATCCTGGGCAATAAACTTGATGACAGGCTGCCAGTAAACCAACTCTGGAGATCTCCCCACTGGAGATTGATCTCTGATAAGTCTTGCTCTGTAAAGTTTTTGGAATCTGGGATACTGAATGGCGCACCCTCAGTACACCAAATAAACTATGTATTATCAAGGAGACAATGAATGTGTGTCAATTATCCATGCGAACCACTCGCAGGGTCTCCATTGTCCTTTGTGGGCTCCACATCAGCCATACTTGGCTGAATCATGGTTACCTCCTCTGTCGTCAGAACCCTCCTAGTGTTGCTGTGGTTCCTACATGACTGTTAGACTACCCAATTTTAGCCACTCTACAGCGGACTTTTAACTTTCACACCACACTGCCAACTGTGTTGCGAGTTGAACATTTTACTCATGAGGAGGAGGGGGGGGGGGGGGGCTTTCATCACACGATCTAAGGGTGGGCATCTGGCGTTCTCTCCCAGGCGACCCTCCATTTTAACTCTTCCTCACTCTTTATTTGCTGTTTGTTCGTCTTGGTGTTTGTCTTTTCTCTATATGTGTTCCTCTAGCCTCCTCTTTTAGGCTGGAGATTTTAGTGTGTTAAAGTGTGGCTGGCACATCCTTTTTTCTTCTTGCAGTTCGCTAGCCCCAACCATCTGCTATAGTCTTTTAATACCTTCTACCACTTTCTTCCCTTTTGTGCACGTTCTCTCTTTTTGTCCTGCCTCTTTTGTTTCCTCTATCCGTACATTTCCCAGTTTGTTTTCCTCCTTTCTTACTTCCCAGATTTTTTGGGTAATGGCTTTACTCCATGACATGTTTGACTGTTTTTCTAAGTGTGTTATTTGGCCTCAGTACATTTTTTAAATCTTTCATTGATTCATTTTTAATATATATTCACCATGTTTCGAATTGATTGTGAAACTTCCTCATAAATCCAATCTTGAAAATTTCCTGCAAAAACATTTTGGAACTCATAATTAAAAAATATAAACAGGGTTTATTAATAAATTTTGTATGAGGATGAACATTTCTAGAGAGTTGTCTTTTGCTACCATTGAAATTTTCCTGTTTTACAATATTTTTGTTTAATATGAACTACTATGGAATCTCGTGGATGGTTGTATCCTAAAATATCAGCAACTTGATTTGCATAAAACCAAAAGTTGTTTTTTCATTAATAATTATTGAAATTTGTTTGCTGTTATATGTAAGTCGATTTTTAACATCTAAAAATAAGTCCATTTATAGATAATATGGTTTATTACATTTTTATTTTCAAAATTCTAATACATTTTTTCTTTATAAATGGAAGGTGAAAATAGTGATTTGTCCTTATGTAATCCAGGAAAAGAAATTCATAAAGAAATAAAAATTGCAATAGAGAATATGCCTGCAAAAATGGGTTGTATTAATTGTATAAAAAACAAACAAAAAGAAGATCGAGAAAATAAATCAGTATAATTAAAGGAACTTGTTAACAACTGGAATGAAAAACATTTACTTCTGAAAATTGTAAAAAAGAAGTTAAAGGCTTCTAAATATATTGATAGATGTGGTCAACCAAGAAAAGAAAAAAAGTTTGTTGGCAAGATACATATGAAAACACCAAAAATTACCCTATCATGAAACAATATTAAAAACCAATAAATAAATTCTTTATGTTATAATTCTTTTTGGTCAATGTTGTTTAATTTATTTTATTAACATTCATAATTGTATTATAATGACCATATGCTAAAGTTGTTTATTCTATCTTGTAATATAATATGTTTATCATTATCAGAACTTACAACAATTTTATTACATTCTACTGTATATAATTCGTGTTTGAATGATCTAATTAAATTCATTTTCATATATTCATTTATTTTGTCTAAACAGTTTTTTAAATCTCAAATCTAATTTAATTTTTCACAACAGAATTTTTTAAAGTCCTTTAGATCTTGTATAGTCTTGATTTTCTACTTTATAAGCATGCATTTTAGATCGCAAACTAATGTGTTGTAACATAATTTTCACACAATTTCCGTATTTCACTTTTCCTACAACTTTCTTGTTTATTTGTGGAATTTTGTAAATATTGTATTTTGAATAGTCACTTGTTAATTTCGTTTATTAGAGATTTCAAATCTCCATAAAACTCTTAAGTTCGTACATCATAACTAAAGGAATCTGTATCCATATAATATAAAGCAATATTTTTACCATATTTTCATTTCATTACATTATAATGAAAATCGTACATTTTGTTTTCGAAATATCTAGAATACTCATTCCAATGTAATTTGGTTTATTGAATTTTGCTATTGCTTTTTTTTTTCATATGAACTCCTTCTAGATTTTTAATGAAAATACAGTAATATGTTCATAAATTGCATTTGAAATATGTATATTGTTCTAGATTTGTTACTATCTTAATATTATGCCTGTTTCCAATATGGATTTTCTGATATTTTAAAAATGGAATTACTCATTTGTTTATAAAGACCTTTTTCAAATTCATTAGTTGCATGTTTTCTCATTTCTGTAGTAAAATCAATGTGCTTCTTCAACCAGTCTGATTGTTCAAATGACAAGATTCTATGGATTTTCGTTAATTTCAGGCCAAAATTTAAACATTGTTTAAGATTTCTATAATGCAAAAACTATTTTTCTTTATTATTTACTGTTGTTAGTATATTACCTCTTTCTGGAGCTAATGATAAATCTGCATGTAAATAATTTAAATTTTTGGGTAGTCTATGTCAACTTTTAAAATATAGCCATATTTATTATAATTTGGTATTTTAAGTATGTTTTCAGCATTAAAATATTTTGCATGTAACCATGAGAAATTTTTAAATAGTAAAAATTGAGACAATTCATAACTGTATAAATTATTTGTGTCTAAATGTACAATGTAATTAGAGTTTTTCCCTGGCTCAAAATTTTGCTTGTATTTATTATTTGATTAACGTTTGTTTTAATATCTTGTGATCTTCCTCCTCGAATTCCTTTTTCAAGAAATGAAATCAAATAATAATCGTTTGTCAAATCTAATTCAATATTGGTAATTTTTAATATAAAATCCCAAGCTAATCCTGGTGCAGTTAAATACAAAGCTGGATTGAGTATATAATATTTAATAGAAGTACCTCTAATATTTTCAAATGTACCTGCTGGGATTAAAATGTCAGTTTTATTACTGTATGTTGTATACGGTTCTAAATTGTTAATATTGAATTTCTCTTAAACCTGTTTTGCACAGTTATAATCTTTTTCAAAAATATTAGATTTATTAAGTCTCGAATAAAAACATTGTTTTTAGGTAATTCTGTTTCTTTTAATTTATCTTGAGAATCCCTATACTTTAAGGATAAATACCTTTTTAATTACTGAATCTAATTGTTTCCTTTTTAAAGTATTTTGCTGTTTCTGTAAATTGTTATTTTGTAAGATTAGAAGACAGTTTATCAATACTTGATGCCAGAAATTTAAATATACCCAAAAATCTTAACGTTAATCCATCTTCAATTTTTTTACGAATAGAAATACATTTTTGCTAATTATTGGGAATAGTGTCAGTATTCTGATTATATATTGCCGTTTCTTCAATAAAAAATGAACATTGTAATTTATGTAAATTATGACTATAAACTGGAATAAAATTAAAACCATCATGCACAGCTCCTCAATGTTTTCCAGTTAAATGACAATCACCTCTTTTTTTTTTTCTCCCTCAGGAAATTCCTTCACACACAAAACAAACTTCGAAATCTGTAAAATTAATTTTTATCTTCTTTTCTAATTGGTATATTCGTTTATATTTTTTTAGTTTTTCTATATTCTTGTTTTAACATTTCTACATATTGTTGTTCACAATTGTTACCAGTATACTCGTACTTTAAAGTTTGTTTACTATCATCATTAGAATATTTTATATAATAACTGAAAGAATCTGGCAAATGTTGATATTTATTATTGTAAGATTTTTCATGATTTGGTTGACAAGTACTGACACCTTTTAAAAGAGATTCTAAATCTGAATAAATTGCGAAAGATACTCATAATGAATGGTTTTAGTTTTCAAATTCTTTTTTTTTCAGCTTTTATTGCAAATTTATTTTTACTTCTATAAGTTCCTTACAATCATTTTCGTGAATTTCTAATTTTCTGTGTGACTGAGAATATCTTGAACATTTGTCAGAAGGATACATTTTTTGCATTGTATTCAACTTGCTTTTGAACTAACTAATCTCGATAAATTTCTGTCCAAAAGTAATGAGAATTAATTTTGCCTCGATTTTAAAGTAGGTAATATGGTTTCCTTGTTTTTATTTTTGGAATGATAAAGAGGATATACAGTAAAATTTTCTTTATATGCGTAAGTATTAATGGATGTGTCTTATTTTGCAAAACTTGGAATATCTCTTAATTCAACAGGAAAACTGATTTTCCTTTTTAAAAAAATTCACCAAATTCTTATCCATTATATTCATAATTTTTAACCCTTTCCAGATAGTCACATGCTGGATATAAAGCTGATTTTATTTAATAAGGAAAACATTTATGATCTTCATTCTTAACATTAACTACAGGTTCTTGTCTTTAATTTCTTTTGGTAAATAGACACAAACTAATTTGTTATTTTTCTTACCTCTATTAACAATTCTAATCTTTTTATGTAATATAGACAACCAGATTTTTTCCTTCACATTTCTTCAATTTTAGTTAATAGTTAATGCATTGATTTTTGATAATAATCATCTAAATTTGTTTTCTTAATGAAAATTAATTACTTGTTTTAAAATTAAATTCTTGCATTTCATCTTCTGTTTAAAATAAAAAAAAATCATATTGTCTTTAATCACTTTTCCCAGTAACATATTCTTTAATTTCATAAGTACTTTTTGTTTAATTTGGTAAAAAATTCTTGTGGTTGAACACTATTATCATTTTTATTGATGTCATAAGTTATCCTCATTTCACAAGCAGAAGCTTTTCTGTTAATTCATTTAGATGAGTTTAGAAAAAATTATCTAGAAAATTGTAACCTGAAAAATGTTTTACATAGTTTTTTGTTTAATTTTTTGTTATTTATCTACTAGATGCTTCCAAATTTTCTCATTATCGATATTATTAAAATTATCTCAGATCTATTGATAAGATCAGTTAATTGTTTTTATTAAGTTTGGAATATTTTTTTAAATGTCAGTTCTCATTTCTTCTCTTCTTTAATGTTAAAATAATAAATTCCAGAAGATGTTGTCTAGTTGCATTTGTATAACCTTTTTTTTCTGATGATGTAATTTTCTTAAATCGATATAACTCGACCCAGGTTTTCCTTTACAGTAATTTTGTAAGTTTTGAAATACCTCGACTTTGGAGTTCATTTTTCCGTTTTTATTTATATATAAAAATCGATTTTTATTTTTTAAAAGCGGTTACATTTGAAGTGTTTATTTTTTCACTTTGATTTATAAATAAGACAGTTTAAATTTCTATTTTTAAAGTTTTTATATTTACAATGTTCCGTTGAATTTTTACATTAAAATTACAATCGTTTGTATGGATGAACATGATTTGGTGGCACTTACTTACAAAGAGAAAAAAATTTTAGAAGTTTTTTCTTTTTAGATAAATGAGAAATTCGTTCATGGGTGTAGATAAATTTTTAACCTGGGGATACATCAAATTAAAATCTTGGTTATAAACTTGGGAATAAACTTGGGAATTTTGAAAAAAAAATATTTTTTGGTCCAGAACTCTCATACCTATACTACTCTCGTTGCAACAGAGAACAGTTTTAAACTACTGCTGCTCATATATCTTCAGCGAGTTCAAAAATTTTAGTGACTGGATTTAAATAAATTGAGAAAACTTAAGATGGTGGTTTTAATGCTTCAGGTTTTCTACATCGTCTCGTTTCACTTGTGTACAACGCACAGAACGTTCATACAACCATGCGAAAGTACCAGAAAAGTCCTTCTTTGGAATATTGTTCAACTTGCGTGTCACATTTGCTTGAATGTTGATTATGTCGTCAAAGTTATGTTTCTTCACGCGAGTTTCTGCACTTCATCGTTTTGTGGTAGGTTCGTATTGATGACACAGTCTTGTCACTCGTGATGATTTTTTTTATCCATAAAAGAAATGTCCACGTTTTGCATTTCTATCAGGTCGCGGCTGGCGTCAACGCGTCATTGTTTTTGTTCGGGAATCAAAGGTCTGTGGGACAAACTTTGAATGCAAATTTCTCTTCAAAAAATTCTGTAGAATGTCTTGAACACTTTAGAGATGTCACTCTATTGCCATTTGTGAAATATCAATGTTGGCACACTATAGCCGCACGTTCACTGCTTATTACAGTAGTACTATTCATATGTTTAAAAATATCTGAATCCAATTTATGAATATTTAAAAAGTTCATATTTTCCTTCGTTCCTTGACTTGGCGCCCGTGTGTTATCCATATCGATGTCAGACAATTTGCACTAAGTCAGTCACATTCCTGAAGATGGTTTCAGAGTTCTTGTCAGTTCACTAAGAGATTGCGAAGGCTGCCGTTCCTGTCATCTTTTTCTGTATTTACCTCTTCCGGAGTCCCTAGAATGAAATTTAGTTTGTTGCTGTATCCCATCTTCAACACATAGCAGTAGCCTCCAGAGTTCCAGTCAAAGACAGCCGATTGGAGAAACCCATGTGCAGCTTAGTTTTTTCTAGAAAGGAGAAGTCTGTCGATGGCCAAACACTGGAGTGGCAAACTGTTGCCGAACAACCTCGTTTTCCCACATTTCTCAGATATGCGCGATGTTAATGTTGTTCAATAGTTTCATATTCTGTTGACAAAGTAGCCTTACGCTGTAAAGGTTGAGAATCTCAGCTTCTGTTGTTAATGCTATACATAATTAATTTGTTTGCATCGCTGATTTAATGCGATGTTCACATTTTTTAACTGGGAAAATTGTTGCCACACTGTACTTGCTTGGTTTCCAATAGATTATCATTGGAAGTACGGCGGACGTTGGCATTGTAATTGAAGGATGATGATGCCAGAAACTATTTGTGAGCTACCCGTTGTATTGTTAGGGATCGTAGTTTTGAATTCTTCTGGTAACTTGTTTTAACGTGGTTGAAAGCTCGGGGATGAAGTGGTTTAGCCTGAATCTTCACCATAAAGGCAATACTTTCCCTGTTGAAATACTGATTTATTGCACAGATAATGAACTGCTAACAGTTACGAGATTACAAGTCATAGTGGTTACTTGTGCTGTCGAAACTCGTTGCTTGACACTGGCATATTTCTGGGCATACAACGCAGTGAAGGAATTACAATGAAAAAGTGTCTTTTCTGCATTCAGAAAGATACTCAGAACACTGCAGTCTGAGTCAGAGATCCAACTGATAAAAATAAGCAGAGTATTCTGTGAGGTTACACAAATGTTACAAGCATTTGCAGTTGTCGCTGACTGACAATTCATTTTGACGTGAATATGTTTTGTCTGAATCAAGTGAAGGTATTCTCTGATCTTTAACGGTCAGAGAAACGACACGGGTCATCATAACTACGTAGGTCTTGTCGTTTGCATTTGACCTGACCTCGTTAATAAGTTCATTAGAGAAAGACCACGTATGTACTGAGGTTGAAAACGAAGAATTACGTAGGAAAGATGAGAGATTTTCTAGAAAGGTTATCTGATTTTTGGTTCTTTTAGGCAGTGGGTATTGCTGATGAAGAAATTACGAGAGAAGTTCTTTTCATTAATGACACCTTCATGAAGACATGAAAGGAAAAATTTTCTCCTTCGTTTTGTGCATTTTAACTGCAGATGTGCTATAGCGGTCTTGAACTTCCTGACTGTACTATATTGCCTTACATAGCATAATTCCCAGGATTTATGACTTCGTCTACAACTAAGATGGTAGAGATAGACCTAGCAAAATTCTTCTACCTTGCGGTTAAGTATAAGAAGTAGTTGACTTAATCAGTTTGCAAGATGTTCTGTCACTTTTGAAATTAAATTTGCCTTCAGCTGGAAGTGCTGCATTTTCCGTCGGCGACAAATTGCTCATCGTTAGCTCAAGAAATCGCAAGAAACTGTCTAAAAGCCACAAATCAACTCTTATAAGGATGAACGTCATCTTATTGTCTCAGTTTTCACTTTTCGGAGGAGAATATCTTGTGTAGTATTTTATGGCGCAACCGTGTTTCATCATAACATGTGCTTCTCATGATCAACCATGGCTTCTTAATAAGAGCTATACAACCAATTCGTCAAAAAACGTGAAAATAATTTACTGGTGAAAGAATTTGGTTTACTGCTGGTGGGTTGAAACGAGCAGCTGCTGCTATGGAAAGGAGATAACGTTTGAAGTCCTCATAACTAATCAATATTCTTATCTTTGTTTTACCCGTGGAACACGTGTTGAGGCTCTGTTTCAGATGGCGATATATTTCGTACGTGCCGTTGTGTATTTCTGAGTCTGTTTTCTGTCAAAGACACTTAAATAAGAGCGATCGTTGCAACGTGTTGGTGGAGCTTCACTCAGTGAATATTAAAATAGTCCTGAAAACTGATTTTCCATAAAGTCAATAACGTTACTGCAAGTATGTATCATTAGCAGGCACCTTTTGTTTATATACTCGAAAGTTAGTTTGCATTTCTTAGAATCAACAAAAATCGTCACTCCTCTTTTTAGCGTGTTACAATATTTATCATTGTAGCTTATCACATTGTGAACGTGCGAGATGTTTGGTAGAGCGTCTATTTAATGAGTCAGTATGCTGCATTGGCTATGAGCGCAAGTCGAAAAGTGCAACTTGGTTTTTCTCTATGTATGAAATTGCCTTATAATCCGTATTATCTTGTCTTCGTGGACAAGTCGCAGTCTCACTCAGAAGTTTTTTTTTTGTCTATAAACACAGTAAGAATTGTGATTTTAATTACAGGAATTTAATATGAATTTAGTGTTGTATTTACTACTACTACTACTACTACTATTGAAACTCCGTAAGGGCCACGCACTGCATTGAGAGAGAAAGCGGTCTACGGAAATGTCATTGTGACAAAACTATACATTTAATTCAATTTATATAAAAATAAAAAGAAAGCCGGCCGGAGTGGCCGTGCGGTTCTAGGCGCTACAGTCTGGAGCCGAGCGACCGCTACGGTCGCAGGTTCGAATCCTGCCTCGGGCATGGATGTGTGTGATGTCCTTAGGTTAGATAGGTTTAATTAGTTCTAAGTTCTAGGCGACTGATGACCTCAGAAGTTACGTCCCATAGTGCTCAGAGCCATTTGAACCATTTTTTATAAAAAGAAAAAAAGGTCAACGGCGCGTTTGCAGATTGCATGTCGTCATAGTTGCTAGGAAATTGTGTACGTTTGAGCAGTTGTTTCTTCTTTCACCTTTCGTCTTTCTTGGCATCAGAAATAAAGCTTTAAGTAGTAGATGTCTAAGAACGAAATGCAGTTGCGTAAAGTTATCAAGGGCGCAAACATCGATGGCGTCGTATATCGCGTCCCAACATGCCAAGCGCTTGTAGAAGCTACTTGCTCGTATCATAAGATTGTCTTCTTGGAAGACATTGATAAATGTACCTATGTCAGTTCTGAATAGCTAACATGGCTTCGTGAATAATTGTTCAACGGTACTTGAATAAAGCTTATCGAAGCAGGCAGTTAACCTTGTCCTCCCAACTTACTTTTATTATACAACATACTGACACACACACACACACACACACACACACACACACACACACACACACACACAGAGAGAGAGAGAGAGAGAGAGAGAGAGAGAGAGAGAGAGAGAGAGAGAGAGAGAGAGAGAGTGAGTGTGTGTGTGTGTGTGTGTGTGTGTGTGTGTGTGTGTGTTTTCGGGTGGTTCCTTCAAGAAAAAGATGACTGATTTCCATCCCTATCCCAGTCCATTTAAAGTTTGTGCTCCATTTCTAAGAACTTCGTCGTGGACGAGACGTTAGACTAACATCTTGATTTTTTTCCTATTTTCAGTGATTTCTACTGATGTGTTACCGTCATAACTTGCCTCACAGAATATAATACGAATGTGGGGTGAAGGGTCTATGTTCTGTTACGCAAGAGAAATACGTTGTCGAACTGTGTGTAACCCGTAAAATTTTGTGTTAGGATGAATGTTCAGGTTATTTTTCGGACGATCTTTAGAAGGCGCGCGCACATCATCGTATAATCGTACTACAATCGTGGATTAACAATATTTTTTTTCAAATAGTATTGAGGAATAATGATGCAACCAGAAAGTCTTCGGCGTTAATATGGTTTAAAGTGTCCGTAGCAGCAATATTTGTGAGTACTGATATTGTACATAAATTTTAAAGTAAAAAATCTGATGAATTATTGTAAAGTAAAAAATCTGATGAATTATTGTAAAGTAAAAAGATACTTTCCTTACGGAAAAGACTTCAATAGTATGGTGGTTTCCATCTTATTAAACACTATAGATTTGGTTTGTAGACGACTTGCTACGATAAGACTAGTTTCTTGTGGTGCATTAGTTATTTGGACTTTTTATAGAAAGCATCTGCAAGTTTTGTTAAAAATAATGCCCGAGGTAATAGATTTATTAATTTAAAATTTGTTGCGGTTCAAAATGGCTCTGAGCACTATGGGACTCAACTGCTGAGGTTATTAGTCCCCTAGAACTTAGAACTAGTTAAACCTAACTAACCTAAGGACATCACAAACATCCATGCCCGAGGCAGGATTCGAACCTGCGACCGTAGCGGTCTTGCGGTTCCAGACTGCAGCGCCTTTAACCGCACGGCCACTTCGGCCGGCTATTTGTTGCGGTAACTTGCTTGTGTGAATATGGGTTTAAAGTTGTTAGTGTATGTTCCACTGTAGTTTTCTACCAAGTGTTCGAGTAGAATCTTCTCCGATATCTTTAGTTGCATTACAAAGTTTAGAAATAAATGAACGTCTCTCCTAAAATCAATGTTTCGTTAAAGCAGAAACGTTTTACCATACAAAAGCTCTTGTCTTAAATGTCAATTCACGTTTGCGTACCATGTTCATTCAGCGGATAACCACTTCACTGATTGTTGGATCCATACACAAGTCTTTGTTTCCGTAACAATTCTTCACAGACTTTGAATTTATTCTCCCAATTTTAATCTTGGCTTTTTTAAGAAAATCTAATTGTGCTTGTTTCCGTAGAAGTTGTGATATTTCAAGTTTTCCTTGTTCGCTTTCGTGACGCTGTATACGCCCGTGCCCGAGAATGATAATAATGGAAAAATTGTTTTCTATTTCAACGAATATATTTTCAGGTGATATTTCTCTATCTAGGTTTCAGTTTCAGGCCTATTCAGTTGTGAAAGAAGCAGATTTTGTTCTGGGCTTGTATGTCCAATTGGGTAAAGCTGTGAATACAAAATGTGGGGTAAATACCATAGTCTAGCATAACTGATGGTAATTTTATTTTCTTAAAAAATGTTTGGACACTTTGCAGCTTTCACAAAGTAACGAAGGGGTGCTCGAAATTTTTGGCAATATCTTAAGGAGGAAAAGAACGAAGAAACATCAGCTCAAAGGAATGTGCCACCCAATATAGTTCCTAACATTTTTTCCGCTTGTACTTGCGTAAGTGGTAAAGTGGTTTCCATTTGTTTCCTCTTACTTGGATCTTAAGTATGTTCAAGTGAAAGGTCTCAAAACTGGTTTCATCGAAAACAGAACAGTGTGTCTAAGCGTTTCACTAAGCATTAACCATGTGGTGAGATAGTAGCACGAGGCCTATGTATTGTTTAATGAGAGCCTCTATTAAAGAATAATATTGTAAAGCCTCGGTAAACTCATTTTCAAAGTTGAAACTGGGTGAACAAAAGATACCTTTACAGAAGGTGTGTACGACAATATACAATATTCTCATCGCCATCAATGGTATCAGGCTAATAGCATTAATCTTTTCATCAGAAAGAGAGTGAACATAAAACTCATAAATACAGAATGTATTTGTTGAGTTAGTCTTTCGGTTTGTTAGCAACAGAACATAAGAATAGCTGACAGCATTTAGTACAGTATATGATTTTAGTTGTGTATGCAGAACAGTGAAAGTTCAGTCAGTTTGTATGTCTTAGAACTGATAGAGCAAAATCTGAATATCGCCGATCTAAGCAAGACAGATTTCTTCCTCTATGTCGTAAGGTGCAGTTGCTGCACGCACAATCAGTGTCAGAACTAATTAGTTAACTAAAAATTATACACTCTAATGTTACGGCGTGTGAAGTTAGTCTGTCGCTGTAAGTCGGTAGTATGTGGAAGACTCCATCGGGAGAGAGAGCTCTTCACAGCAGTCGGACGGATAAGAGAAAAAAATCATCTTAGAGATGAGTGTCAGCTGGAGAAATTAATACAGTTGTGGATGTGGATAAACTTAGTTAATCGTATGGGTGTGAAACAAAAACTCCTAGTCCTGAAGATCTCATTCTGACACTTCCTTGCCAAAAACGAAATCTGCAGCACTGTTCAACAAGTGTCTTACATTGATTCGGTTTTTATAATAGCTGTTGACAGTGGAATGTAACTGTCATTTGTGGTATCAGCTCTTAATCCGTAGGGATGTACGGCTTGCTCACATGCTACGGTGTACAGGTTTCTAAATGTTCAGTGACTCAAGTCAAGCATAAACCAGTGAGAAAACAACTCCGTTCGAGTGGGCGCGATTTCCTGGAAATGGAAGTGCTGGAGGCAGTATACCTAGAGCAATACGTTTCATTCACAAAACAACTTCGGTTGAATTAAATATTGTAAATAATACTATGTGTAGAATGTATTTGCTTATAGAATTTTGTACTTAGCTATGTGAGATACGTACATTATTTAACTACAGCGCGTATTATGTGCTGGCTGCTTTGAGTTAGTTCACCTGAATTATATTTTGAGCGTTTATTTCTTCGTTCATTTATCACAGTTTTTTCTGCGACTTTTCTGTGTTGTTTAAATGTCATGCACTGATTTATCGAACAGATCTGCATTACAAGTCATTGCGCACGCCTTTCTTACGACGACTTCCTGCTTCACCTTATTATATTAATTTTTAGCTTCAGTCTGTGACACCAAATCTCAAATGCTTGGATCTCCTCCTTTTTCGTTTTTTCTACAGCCCAGGATTCACATTTATCCACTGCTATGCTACAGTCGTACACACTAAGAAGTTTCTTCTCAAATTAAAGCTTGTGTTTAATACAAGTACACTTATTTTGGTGAGGAATACTCTCTTTGTCTGCACGAATCAACTTCTATTGTCTTCTTTGCTTCGATCATCGACGGTATTCTACTTTCAAGACGGCAGAATTCCTCCATTTTGTGTACTTGGTATCTAGTCTCATTTTTTTCCGCTCCTCAATACCATCGTTTAGCCGGCCGGAGTGGCCGAGCGGTTCTAGGCGCTACAGTCTGGAACCGCGCGACTGCTACGGTCGCAGGTTCGAATCCTGCTTCTGGCATGGATGTGTGTGATGTCCTTTGGTTAGTTAGGTTTAAGTAGTTCTAAGTTCTAGGGGACTGATGACCTCAGAAGTTTAGTCCTATAGTGCTCAGAGCCATTTGAACCATTTTTGAACCATCGTCTTAAGTTGCTTTATCCTTAGTCCGCATTCTGTAGACTCTTCATTCCATTCAACAGGCCCTATAATTCATCACAGTTATCCTTTCACACTGAATTGTAATTCAAGGTTTGACACTTTTTTTTTAATTTCATTCACTTCTTTCTCGATGTACAACTGTAAACGGTATACGAAAAAGACTGTATCCTTGGCTTATGCCCTTTTTAATTCAAGTATTTATTTTTTAGTTTTTTATTCTTGTGCATATTGAACATTATCCATCTTTGCCTACGGCGTAAACCCATTTTTATGAAATTATCAAACATCTTGCAGCACTTTACATTGTCGAACGGTTTTTCTTTAGATTGGAAAATCCCATTCAAGTTTCCTGATTGTTCTTAAATCTTGATTCAGTTATCAAGCATAACTTCAGAACAGCCGCTTTGTGCCTTTACCTTTCCTGAACTCAAACTGATAGTCATTTGACATATCAGTTTTCATTTTCATTCCTTCATGCGTCATTCTGGTCGAAAACTTGGATGCTCGAGCTGTCAAGCTGATAGTAGGTTCGTTCTCGAATTTATCTGCCCCCTACTGTGTGAATAAGAATCTTAATATGGAACTAAGTAACAGATTTGTTTGAGGGTGCACGTAGAACCTTATTGACTTGGTTTGTTCTCCAGCTAAAAATGAATTATCATGGACGCCCTTCTGCTGTCACTGTAATCAAGAAACTTGATCTTCTCTACGTGTTTGGTGCACCACCACCTTGTAACGTAAAACCTCTGTGTTACCTTTATTAGTTCTCGCGACATGCCCCTTGTGTAGTGGAGGGGAATAGCATAATCTATTAACAGATACTATTCCGGGTGAGTTAAGATGACAAAAAATGGTTCAAATGGCTCTGAGCACTATGGGACTTAACAGCTATGGTCATCAGTCCCCTAGAACATAGAACTACTTAAACCTAACTAACCTAAGGACATCACACAACACCCAGTCATCACGAGGCAGAGAAAATCCCTAGTTAAGATGACAAAAATACATATTTTTCGTAGTTCAGTTTTCAATATAGTTGTTTGCTTCTGTTGCCTTACAATGTCTAGAGTCTTCTAAGTCACACGTCCCGAAAAAGTGTTGCTCTGCTACCCCAAGAGAATCGATGAAATTCTCGCTGGCCTTCACTTCAGTCTCCAGTCATAAAGAATGAAATATGGTTTTAGGATTCCCGTTGTATGTTCTCGGATAGTCAGCCATGTGGCGTCGTTGAGTTGCATAATTTAGCTGATTACCAAAGACCACTTCAAAAATAGGAAGTATTACGTGATAACAAGTGAAATCGTTGTATTTGGGAAATTGTATCATTCGAATTTTTCCCAACGCTTCACTTTTGCGTATTGGAGGAATAAGTTCTATTTTGTTCTGGTATTATTTTTCAGGAATTATTTCCCGCTATGGAATTTTCTGAGCTAATTAATGTATATAGGAAAAATGTTGCTGAAAGACATTTCGTTTAAAAGAAATGAACATTTACTTAACCATGGAACATTTCGCTTCTTATCTCATTTTAAGAGAGTATAGAAAGTTGTAAGGTACTGATCACGTTTATCGACATGGCGAGCGAACATGATCTCCCGAATATTTCCGAACAGCGATCGGTCTTTTGTATGCTTGACTTTGCTCGAGCGGACGGCGATTCACTTGTCCAGTGTAAACTCGGCTTAAACCGTTCGCATGTGCCAACTTCAGTCTCTTTCGTATTGCAGAAATCTTGTACTTCAGTGAAATGAAATGGTACAGATCTTCACTGTTGTCCGGTATTCTTTTTTTAGGATACATGGACTTCGAAATTCCGTAGCATTTCTGACGCTTCAATTTCGAAGTCGACAAAATGTGTGTCTGATAGCTCGTTGGAGAAAGTTCGGAAGAGAAGGGTATAACGTCTCGTCGATGATGTCATTCGAGCTACACGAAAAACTTAAATAGGACAAGGATGCAGCAAAAACCTTAGCGGTCCTTTCCAAAGGAACCAACCCGGCATTCGCCTTCATCAAATTTGGAAAACTGCGGAAAACCGAAATCTGGATGGCGCAATAACATTTGAACCGCGATTATTTAGAGTGATAGTCCAGTGTGCTAATCACTGCGCCGAGCTGTCCGTTAGTTTGGTAAAGTAATATTAAACTTATAAATAACAGGAAATAACTGTGTTGAGTAGCAGACAGTACTATGATAATGAGGAAAAAACTGTTACTCAGTTTAAGGAAGTCCTGTCATTTCCTACACATACTAACTAGGAAAGAACATTATTTTAACATTGCGTTGTTGTCACACTTGAAATCTGATGCTATTCATCCATTTCGCAACACGGCTATGGTAGGTACCGATTCTTGGCGATTCAAATGACGCTTCCAGGTTGTTTCCGTGATAAAGATGAACAATCTTTTTGCACAGGATGAAGTTCGTCACGTATGTTAAGTGACAAGTAGTTTTTATTATAAATTTGTTTAACAGTTTTAAACATGGCTTTTTCTCAGCAACCATATACAATTTTCGAACATAGGTATTATACAGTCAATCAGTGGTAAATAACTGTTTGGTACAGCTACACCAAATAAGGGTGTCTTCATAAGAATGAACTTTTTGAGAAATAGTAGAATTACACTGCGAGAAAGCAGTGGTCAGAATTTACAGCGGCTATGCAAATGTCTTGAATAAAATACGTTCCAGCCTTGTCACGTATGCCTGGCTAGGAATAACAACTGACGGATCATGTCAGATGTTATTCGTAGCTAGGTATACGTGAAAAGGCTGGAACATATTTTATTTTATTTGACTTGTGTGTAGCTGCTCTAAATTCTGACCATTGTTTCCTCGCCATGTAATTTAACTATTTCTCAAAATTTCATTCTTCTGAAGACACCCTTAGTTAGTGTCGAAACCTAGCTCAGCTGTACCAATGACTTATTTGCAACCGATTGGCTATATAATGCCTATATTCGAAAATTTGTGCAAATCTTTTTTTTAGGGCTCTCGTTTAGGTAGTCGTTTCATACAAAAATTCTCATAGTATCTGCTAACGACTGGCGACTTGCAATTTAAGTAACTAGTCCACATCACTTGGAGAAGAATTCAAAGGGTTTTTAAGACACAGCAAATTTTCTTTATATGCTTGGAAATAATTATTCGAACCAGACAACCTTTACTTAGGCCGATACATTTTATTGTTCCCTTACTAATGTAAAAATTTCTGTATTGCGCCATGCATTTATATTTCTTTGGGGAAAATGTTTGGCAAAGCATTTAATTATTCACGGATACTTCCAACGCTCTTTCACGTATGTCTGGTTCATCTAAAAAAAAAAAAAAAAGTGCTGTTTACGTTGAATAAATCAATTTATACCAAAATTGCCTCATTCATCACAAAATGAACACAAAAGTTCTTTCTAGTTTGTTCTGTCTTTGAATATGTTTACTTGTGGCAAAGACAGTGTTGTATCAGTACTTAAATGCTGAAATGTAATAGCAGCTTTAAATTACAATCGTATTTCATACAACTGTCACACGCGCGGACTTCTAAACACAACATAAAGTGTACGCACAGTGGCATGACGTAGCTCTGTTAGTTACATGTGTATAGGCTGACTCTACGGATGTCTCCTGTGTAGTACACAAAGAGTATTTGTGACTCAGCACAGCAGATAAGACATACTAAACAGTCTGATTCTATGTAACATTATTCTGAATTTCCTATGATATGTTAAAACGATGTGTAGTCCCACGAGCGGAGACACGAACTAAGCCTTATGAGATGACTTCAGTACCGGAATATCATAAACGTAAACGGCACGAATGTACGAATAGACATTTTGAGACGGTACAATGTCATTTTTGCTCCACTTGCATTTAGAATTAGATGAACCTAGTTTGATGAATTAATACCAACTATAAATTTAGCTCCAGGGATGTTAGGGCCTTGATTTTAACCTCTCTGTGCTACTTTTCAGTGGTACGATTATTAAATAATATATTCCGTGACTTTTATTTAGAAACCAAATTATATTCGGGGAGAAAACAGCACGGTGCATGGTGAATGAAGACAGATCATGCGAGTACCATAGTGTCAGCTATCATTATTTCTTTGTATATCTTGCTCGTACACTGATACACATAACATTACCAAATTGGATATGTACATACGGAGTGTCCCTGGTAAGAGTTGTCAGGCGCATTTCCTCTGGTGTTTCAGCAAATATTTCCAATTTACCTTTTTGCAGTGTGTAACTGGAGTCAGCCCAAGCAAATACTGCACATCACGTCTTTTATGTGACGCCCAACGTAGATGGAAAACGGTGTTTTTTCTCTTATTACAAAGAAAATCATTTCTAAAGCGGAATTTTACGTGCCCTTTCGAAAGCGCGGTTCCAAATTAGTCTAGCGCGATATTCGTTTTATCGATATGTGTAACAGAAAGAGGGAAATCCTAAGAATAATCATACTACAGTAGCGTATGAGTAGCGCTGCCTCATGGCGGTAGCAGTCAGAGTGGGCAACAGCGTTACCGTCTTTGTAACAGTAATTGTTGCGCTTGGTGTTACTGTCCCTGTTACTACATAGCGAGAAAATGAATGTCGCACTAGTTTAATTTGGGTAGCGCAATCGAATGGACACGTAAAATTCCGCTTTAAAAATGACTGACTGTAACGAGAAACGAACAGACGGTTTCCGTCGATGTAAGGTGGTATACTTTCTCTGGATAATATGAATTAGAATGTGTGATAAACGTTGCTTGCAGATATGCACACATGCGAGTCAGCTATTGAGTTCGTAATGTCCGTTTCCAGACTCGTCAGGGTTGTTACCTGAAACAGAAAAAGTTGTAGACTCGCAGTTGAGCTGAATATCGCGGTTCAGGACGAGTTAGTCATTTTGAAGATAAGACACAGGTGAAACAATTAGTATGTAGCTGGTGTTCAATTCCAGGAAGAGCTGTCTGAGTGGTTGGTGGTAAGGGTACTTTCTCTATAACTCAAGTGAGCCTTTACGAAGAACATTGTTGAATCAATACGCAACAATTAAGCACAGTACTGAATATTTTTATTTTCTGTAATACAGGTTCTTAGTGAACGGAACATACGTTTGACGGTAAACTGAGTCATTGGAGAAAGAAAATAAATGTGTGTAACAAAGATGTATTGATGCACTAAAAATAATTTTATTGAGAACTATTAACAGGGCTCTTTATATACTGACGCCGAGATTTTTTTTTGTACATCTCTTTTGCTTTAACGTAGCAACTTTTTCTCTTCTAGAATTAGCTTTGTGGGCAGTTTCAGAACAAATGATCGAAGGCTGGAGCTTAAGTACAACAGTGTTTTCTTTTAAAACCAAGTATTAAACTATATATTAAGTATATTGTAGAATCGTAAATGTCGTACCTCGGGCAAACAGCATGGCCTAATATTTCTAAGTGTGAGACTAGATACTCCCAAGAATAAGCATCAGAGTGCAATTAACAGTTGCTCTTTCCCCTCTGCCTCCAGACTTTTAAAAAGGTAGCAGTAATACCAAGTTAGGCAACGGCCTTGCCGCAGTAGATACACCGGTTCCCGTGATATCACCGAAGTTAAGCGCTGTCGGGCGTGGTCGGCACTTGGATGGGTGACCATCCAGACCGCCATGCGCTGTTGCCATTTTTCGGGGTGCACTCAGCCTTGTGATGCCAATTGAGGAGCTACTCGACCGAATAGTAGCGGCTTCGGTCAAGAATACCATCATAACGACTGGGAGAGCGGTGTGCTGACCCCACGCCCCTCCTATCCGCATCCTCCATGAGGGTGACACGGCGGTCGGATGGTCCCGGTAGGCCACTCGTGGCCTGAAGACGGAGCTGTATAATACAAAGTTACTTGAAAGGAAATATCAAATTTTGTACTGAACCTTAAGATAACAATAACTCCACGAGGAGAAATTTCGGCTAATGAATGTATTACCCGATAAGAGAATGAGGAGGTCCTACGGCATTATTGAAACTTCCTCTCGTCGAGAATGTAAACGTCTACCAATTTCTCATAGTTAAATTCCACAGATTCGTCATTGGTGAACATTATATTGCAACCAAAAATGTTGTTCAGAAGTTTGTGGTGCGTTGGCGACGCATGTATCGAGTATTTTGAGGATTTCATTTATCTTGAGATTCTTACGCACAATGCAGGTTGCCCAACTTTATTTTTATACGTATTTAACCCAAAAAGCTGCGCTACTTATTAGTATCTGTATTTCCATTAGGATTCAAGACCCGGTAGCGATTAAAACGAGCAGCACTTAGTTAACAGTAAGAGTAACGGTCACTTTTTTTCTTTCGTATCAACTATATCGGCACTCTGAAGAGTAGCAATTATTGTAGTTTAATTGAAACTGGAATATTTTATAATGATTTACAAAGTAGAACGTTTCTGATTAAACACTGCAGAAAGTAAGCACAGTTCCATGTGGCGTTTAATCTGTTGTTCACTGTGGTCACAGGAAACATTTTTTCCCCAAACCCTGTAACTTTCCATGTTCTTCGGGATGCAGGAGAATTCTGTAAAATTCGCTCCTCACCCACATTGTATTGTTCGGAACTCCACTAATGCTCGCAGTTCGTAGTTGTCGATGGGACGCAATTCGTGTACGTAATTATAATAATGTTTTTGAGTTAATGAATTTGCTGTATTAGATTCAAATATTGTGCTGTCGTTTATGTTTTCATTTGATTCCTGCTGGTAAGTTAAAATTACAGAGGAGAACTACAGGCATTTGATTTCTGTACTTGCTGGATATTTACGATGCATCCATCTGATTGCGTGTTAAAGTGCGATAGTATTCTTCACTTCCCGATCGAGTCCACGATCTTTCTTAGGAAGCCTCTTCCTTCTGACCATTAGGAAAAGCATGACAGGTACTCGGTGGATTTTTACATGATGAATTACCTGCAGAACTGTGAAATATTCGTACTAGGTACAGGTCGCTTGCAAAGTGCTGCAGTCAGATGCACGTGATGCAGGCAATAGATTCCTGTATCTTGTGCTGGTTAGATGCGATGGTAGACTTTCCAAGGCCCCTTTTCATTCCCACCCACCCCTGGCCTGAAGGGTGCCCAGTTCATCAGCTTGATACATTGCCTCAGACGTACTCGTATAGTGCTGTCCTCGTGTGTTGACATTTACTGTGCTTCATCACTTTCTAGAGACCTTCTTTCTGTGCTTAGAGCATCCAATGGCATTTCCTACTACCATGCTGTTATCTGTGCTAAGTACCGTGAGGTGGGTAGTCATGATTGTGTGGGTAGGAGCAGTGACTTCTTTGAGTTTAGGTACGATAGCTGATCACTTGTTGTTGTTGTTGTTGTTGTTGGCGGCAGCGGCGGCGGCGAACTTTCCGCACCGTTGGCAGTCTGTCCGGTGTTAACAATCACTACGCTTACGTGGGGCTCTCAAACCGCATTTCGTAAACAGATTTCCCAACACCGCTTCAGGTTGGTCATGTAAATACTCAAATATCTATTATAGAAATGCAGGTCTGGCAGCCGTATTTCCTCCTTCACAATACATTTTCACTCCCATGTAAACACGGAACCATTTTTGAAACGTACTTGGATTGTCAGGTTACGTCTTGTTTTTAAAATTTTGAGCCAATCTGGACGAATCGACTCTTTCTGCAGTGAAGAAGAAGAAGAAGCAGGAATATCAGACTAAACATGAATTTGTTTACCTGTGATATTTAATGCAGCAGAACCAGCCATTGCGTTGACTATATCAAATACCGATTCAGCTGATTTCCAGTTGTCATTTGTAAAAAAAAAAAAAAAAAAAAAAAAAAAAAAAAACTGATGGTCCGAAAACAGATGTTTCACGGGTCTAGGAAAACCGTCTCGTGTCTTGAAACGTAAACACGAGAGTGAAGAATAGTTTCCAAAATTTGGTTTTCGGTTTGAGGAACGTAGGATTGTGCGCACCCCTCTCACGGGGTCACCCAGTTGGAAGGAGCGTCCACAGACCGACAGAAGGAGAATGTTGACGCCTCTGTAGATATCATGGAGCAGGATCCTCCAACCTCTGCGCCCTGTGGCAGTGAGCCTTCGAAGGCTGGCACTCAGCAGCCTCCGAGGTGACACCCCTTCATTTTTTCCCTCCTCCCCTTCCCTCATCATGACGCTCCTCCAATTGAATGTTCGCGGCCTTTGATCCAACAGAGGCTTTAAGGCTTTTCTTGGAATCGCAGTGTCCGCTTGTTCTCTGCCTCCAGGAAACAAAATTGGGTCCTCACTACTGCTCTGAGCCCTCGCATTTCTTCCTGGTCCGCTTTGACCTTCCCCTAAAAGACGGCATTTCATCTCGTGGGGGGGGGGGGGGGGGAGAGGAGGAGTCACGTTGCTCACCCTGGATAACGTTCATAGTCAACCCACCTCCCTGAAGCTGTTGCAGTTCGCCTTTTCCTTCCTCACTTGACCTTTTCCCTTTGTACTGTTTACATCCCTCCATCATTTGGTTTCACCAGTGCAGACTTCCTCCAGCTTTTTCGGCAACTCCCTCACCCCTTTCTGCGTCCCGATTCCTAAGCCGGGAAAGGACAAGCACTTGCCTTCCAGTTATCGACCTATCTCGCTTACCAGCTGTGTCTGTAAAGTGATGGAGCGCATGGTTAACTCTCGATTGGTTTGGCTGCTCGAGTCTCGACGCCTACTTACCAATGTACAATGTGGATTTCGTAGGCGCCGCTCTGCTGTTGACCATCTGGTTACCTTGTCGACCTTCATTATGAATAACTTCTTGCGGAAGCGCCCGACCGCGACTGTGTTCTTTGATTTGGAGAAGGCTTACGACACCTGTTGGAAGGCGGGCATTCTCCGCACCATGCATACATGGGGCCTTCGCGGTCGCCTCCCTCTTCTTATTCTTTCCTTTTTAATGGATCGACAGTTCAGGGTACGTGTGGGTTCTGTCCTGTCCGACACCTTTCGCCAGGAGAATGGGGTGCCACAGGGCTCAGTTTTGAGCGTCGCTCTCTTCGCCATCGCGATCAATCCAATAATGGATTGCCTCCCAGCTGATGTATCAGGCTCCCTTTTCGTGGACGATTTTACCATCTATTGCAGCGCGCAGTGTACACGTGTCCTGGAGCGCTGTCTTCAGCGTTCTCTTGACCGTCTTTACTCCTGGAGTGTCGCCAATGGCTTCCGTTTTTCTGCCGAGAAGACGGTCTGTATTAACTTCTGGCGCTACAGAGAGTTTCTCCCACCGTCCTTACGACTCGGTTCCGTTGCTCTCCCAATCGTGGAGACAACCAAATTTTTAGGCCTTACATTTGACAGGAAACTTAGCTGGTCTCCACATGTGTCATATTTGGCCGCCCGTTGTACCCGTTCTTTAAATGTCCTCCGTGTTCTCAGTGGTCTGTCGTGCGGAGCGGATCGAACCGTCCTACTTCGTCTATATCGGTCGATCGTCCGCTCCAAGCTGGATTATGGGAGCTTCGTATACTCCTCTGCACGGCCATCCATCTTACGCAGCCTCAACTCCATACAACATCGGGGTTTACGACTTGCGATCGGAGCATTTTATACCAGTCCCGTAGAGAGTCTTCATGCTGACGCTGGCGAATTGCCACTCACCTACCGGCGCGATATACTGCTTTGTCGGTATGCCTGTCGGCTACTGTCAATGCCCGACCATCCGTCTTATCGTTCCTTTTTTGACGACTCTCTTGACCGTCAATACGGGTTGTATGTCTCTGCCCTGCTACCCCCTGGCGTTCGCTTTCGTCGCCTCCTTCAACACCTTAATTTTTCACTCCCTGCAACCTTTCGAGTGGGCGAGAGCCGCACGCCACCTTGGCTCCAGGCTCAGGTCCGCGTTCACCTTGACCTCAGCTCGCTCCCAAAAGAGGTCACCCCCGGTTCGGTCTACCACTCCCGTTTTTTGGAACTTCGTTCGAAGTTCATCGACATGACTTTCATTTATACAGATGGCTCTAAGACCAATGACGGGGTCGGGTGTTCCTTTATTGTCGAGGCACAAAGTTTCAAATACCGGCTCCATGGCCATTGTTCGGTCTTCACAGCTGAGCTCTTTGCCCTCTACCAGGCTGTTCTTTACATCTGCCGCCACCGACATTCTGCTTATGTCATCTGCTCAGATTCCCTGAGCGCCATCCAGAGCCTCAGTGATCCGTACCCGGTTCACCCTTTCGTCCACCGGATCCAACGCTCTCTTCAGCAGCTGGTGGACGTCGGTTCTCCAGTTAGCTTTGTGTGGGTTCCTGGCCATGTCGGTATCCCCGGGAACGAAGCTGCAGATGCCGCGGCCAAGGCTGCGGTCCTCCAGCCTCGGACAGCTTCTTGTTGCGTCCCTTCGTCCGATTTTAGCAGGGTGATTTGTCGGCGCATCTTATCTCTGTGGCATGCCGATTGGGCTGCACTTACCGACAACAAGCTTCGGGCCTTAAAACCTCTTCCCGTGGCTTGGACGTCCTCCTCACGCCCTTCTCGGCGGGAGGAGGTCGTTTTAGCCCGGTTAAGAATTGGACACTGCCGGTTCAGCCATCGCCATCTGCTGACGGCTGCGCCGGCGCCGTTCTGCCCATGTGGGCACTTGCTGACGGTTAGACACATTTTAATGTCCTGTCCAGATCTTAACACACTGCGCCTCGATCTTAACCTGCCAAATACTTTCGATGCCATTTTAGCGGATGACCCACGAGCAGCTGCTCGTGTTCTTCGTTTTATCAATTTGACAAACCTCGCTAAGGACATTTGATGATGCTGTTTTTTAATCCTATGCCTGTCAGTCTGTCTTTTATCGTGTTTTCCCTTTTAGTTGTTGTGGTCAACTTGTGCCTCGCGGTGCATTCTTAGAGTAGTCAGGGCGCTAATGACCATTGAAGTTGTGCGCCCTAAAACCACAAAAAAAAAAAAAAACCCTTTCTGCTGCTCGGTGATTCTGATGCGCATCATCCCCTTTGGGGTTCTCCCAGAACGTGTCCGAGAGATGCCCTCTTGGCTGACCTTAGTCAACTTAACCTCTCCTGCCGTAACACAAGAGCACCCACGTTCCTTTCAGACTCTACGCACACCCATTCGCATTTGGACCTCCCCTTCTCCACTGCCCAGCTTGCCCATCGTCTCGAATGGTCTATTCTCTCTGACACATACTCGAGTGACCATTACCCCTGTGCTATCCGTTTGCTGACTCCTACACCACCTACGTGCACACCCAAATGGCAGCTTTCTAAGGCCAACTGGAGGTTTTACTCATCCCTGGCGACCTGCGATGATGTTTTTCCCAGCTGCGATGACCAGGTAGAATATCTTACAAACACTGTCCTTGCCGCCGCAGAACGTTCCATTCCTCGCACTTTCTCTTTACGGGGCCGTGTCCTGGTTCATTGATGGACTGGGGTGTGCCGCGACGCAATTCGCGCAAGGAGACGTGCTCTCCGCGTTTTTAACCGCCATCTTACGATGCCAAACTGCGTTAGTTAAGAACAGTTGCGTGCACTGCGCCGTCGCGTTCTTCGGGATAGCAAACGAGCTAGCTGGATTTAATTCACTATTTCTTTTAAGAGTTCCACTCCCTCTTCCGTCGTGTGGGCCAATCTCCGACGGCTCTCTGGGACCAAGGTCCATTCCCAAATTTCTGGCGTGACAGTAGCAGATGATGCCATAGTGGACCCTATTGCTGTCTCCAACACCTTAGGCCGCTATTTTGCGGAGATTTCGAGCTCCATCCACGATCACCCTGGCGTCCTCAATAGGAAACGAGTGGAGGAGGCTCGAATGATACCTTTCTCTTCTCAGAATCGTGAGTGCTACAATGCCGCCTTTAATATGAGTGAGCTAGATCATGCTTTCACTTCATCCTGATCCTCCACCCCAGGGCCGGAAGATGTTCACGTTCAGATGTTGCAGAACCTTTCTCTTGCAGGCAAGCACTTTCTCCCTCATACGTACAATCGCATCTGGGCAGAGTGCACGTTTCCAGACGCTGGCGTGAAGCCACTTTCATACTCAGACCTAAGCCTGGCAAGGACAAAACACCTTCCTTCTAGTTATCGCCCCATTTCTCTCACCAGCTGTGTTTTCAAGGTGATGGAACGTATGAGTCATGCTTGGCTGGTATGGTGGCTCGAGTCTTAATATTTACTAGCCACTGCACAGTATGGATTTAGAGCGCGCCATTATGCAGTTGACCATCTTGTCACTTTGTCAACCCATGTCATGAATCGTTTTCTGCGGAAATACCAGAGTGTGGCCGTGTTTTTAGATTTGGAGAAAGCCTACGACACTTGCTGGAGGACTGGTATACTCTGTACACTCTATGCGTGGAGTTTCCATGGCCGCATGCCCCGTTTCCTTTAGGAATTATTAAAAGACTAAGTTTTCAAGGTGTACGTGGGTTCTACATTTATCCAAAAAAACGTTGTGCCTCAGGGTTCCGTCCTGAGCGTCATTCTCTTTGCTGTCGCCATTAAAGCTATTATGGCCTGTCTTGCGCCGGGCATCTCTGGCTCCCTTTTCGTTGACGTATTGCGATCTATTACAGTTCTCCACGGACTTGTCTCCTTAAGCGGCATCTTCGACGTCGTCTCGATCGTCTTTACTCATTTAGCATCTACCATGGCTTTCGCTTTTCCACTGACAAAACCGTTTGTATGTATTCCTGACGACGCAGTTGGTTTCTTCCACCGTCTTTACTTCTTGGGCCTGTTGCTCTTTCGTTGAAACTACGAAATTCCTGGGGCTTATGCTCGATAGGAATACTTTCTTGGTCCTCCCACGTGTCTTACCTGGCCGCCTGCTGTACGCGGTCCCTGGCTCATACTTGATGGAGCCACGTGATTTTTATGTGGGTTCCTGCTCACGTCCGTCTGACAGGAAACGAGGCCACTGACGTTGCTGCCAAGGCTGCAGTCCTGGTATCTCGACCCGCTAGTTCTTACATTTCTTCCGATGATCTCTGTGTTGCCGTCTGTCAGCAAGTGATGTCACTGTGACATCACCACTGGTCCTCGCTTCGTGGGAACGAGTACCGGGGAGTGAAGCCTCTCCCAGCGGCTTGGGCGGCCTCCTCTCGACCCTCTCGCCGTGAGTAGATCGTTGTAGCTAGATTGCGTATTGGGAACTGACTTTTTAGCCATCGCCATTTGTTAAGTGGTGCTCCTTCACCACTTCGTGCTCATTGCCCTCGGCCTTTGACGGTTCGCATTTCGTGACGGAATGCCTTTTTTTTATTATTTTTTTTTTTTTATGTTCTCATTTGCGTTTGCCGTCTGAGTTATCTGCCGTTCTAGCGAACGACGCACTGTCTGTCGACCGCGTTTTACTTTTTATACGTCGTAGCAGTATGGCGAAGGCCACTTAATCTTTAGTTCAGGACCTCTATTTCTCTAAGGCGTATTTTATGTACCTTTCTCGAAGTCCTTTTTTACTTGTCTTCTCCTTTCCTTTAGTTGATTGGGCTTAACGTGTAGTCGTTTTTAACTCATTTTTTTTCTTAGTGTTCTACGGTTCTGACTTGGGTGCGTATGATCCTAGCTGTTTTTGCACCCTAAAACAAAACAAAAACGTAATGGTCACATAGGACATCAGAAATGCGTAAAAGACTAGCGATGAGCTTCCGCAGTGCATTGGAATGAAACTGGCCGTTGCACTTGTGCGTAGCACGGGGCAGGTCAACCGCGGGTGCTTCTCTTTAACCTTGGCCAACAGCTAGAACGTGCCTCGCAAGCTGAATGCCGCAGCGTGGCAAGAGTACACGTGCAATCGCTGTTTTAACAGCATCGCCTGAATGACATTAATACCCCTGTGGGCGTCGCAGTTGGTAGACCTTAGTTGACGTTTAGAATATAAACGATGCTGAAAAACTGCAATTACGTTACTTCGGAAGCAATTAAGTTTTGTAACAGCGCGCCTATATGGGTACCTTGCAGTGTTTCTAACTGTGGTCAGGAGGAGAACGCTAAATAAACCTTGATAATCAGTTGCCATTCCTTGAGTTCAATTGGCAGATCGCATAAGGTACAAGAAAACTTGAATATACTGCTTGCATGTGTAGTACTATGAGAACACGTTAATTTGGACGGCTGCACATCACTTCATAGAAAACAGAACATGAAGACACGAATAAAAGTATTAATTGACGAAATTGCTTATGAAATGACAGCTACCAAAATTTTACTGCTGTAGCTTTGATGTTTGTGTTGCCTCCCTTTCTGATCGAAGAATTATGCTTCTGAAGATGATAGTGCAGTAATTTAAGTAAAATCGTAGAAAGTGCATGCCATAGATTTCTTTTTGAAACGTAGATAACAGCTGCATATTTGAAAGTTCCAGGCAGATTTGAACTAATGTACTGGACTTGGACTCGAACCTGGGACCTTTGCTTTTCGTGGACAGGTTCTCCACCGCCTTTTTTCTTTTTCTTATTTTTTATGGGGCTCTTCCTTCCCCTTTAGTCCTTTTTACGCTCGCCAGTGGGCCTTCGTGGCGTGGCTCCAAAACCGTTAATGTTCTCCCTTGGAAACGCAGACCAAAAGATGAAACTCGAGAAATTTGAATCTTTCTTCGACGGTGTTTGGGACAAGTACCACCAGTTTCTCAGTAAATGTGGGTGGGAGGCCCTTATTGTTACCAGCATATTATATATTTTCGTCATCTGAATACCAATTATGTCCCACATCCACAAATGAAATTCTAATGGGAGGCCATCTTGGCCAGCTCATCTTCCTCGCGGTGCACCTTTGATCGCAGTTTTTATTTCCTGGCGAGTTATTTTTTCTAAGAGTTCTTTAGCTGCAAGATCTAATGTGGCGTGCGCAGAGTTGGGTATAGTACGTCTCTGCGTAACGTTTGATTGCAAGTTTGTCGTTACATATCATATCTTTGTCATATTTCAGATGCTTTATTAATTTCTGTTTACCTTGTCTGATTACCCTGGCTATGTGGTAAGGGGACTGCGTTCCTACGCTAATTCGTGACCTTATTCGCCTTCCGTCTAAGGATTTCAGAGTCAAAGCAGTTATTTTCGATGTTATCCCTTTTATATCTAACATACGCTTAGTTAGGTTGGAAGAATTGCCATACAGGTCGCGCAAGCGGGAGTAGTAGTATTTGGTCGTGTTTCCGCCAGTATGATGCCATATCTCCGGAATTTTGCGTGATGCATTTCCTAAATTTTGGTTTAACGTACAATACCCACCAACTAATCAGTTCCTTGTATCTTAATTGAAATGAGACATCTGATCAAAGTTTTCTCGGTGTCCTGCTTTGGTCCGTTGTCGTGCAGTAATGAGGTTGTAAGTTGCCTAGTGCCTCGTCCGAGAAAGGTTCTTTGCTTCACGTGCGTGGAGGTTTGGTAAGCGACATGATGTGAAAAGTTCGCAGGCCAATACTCACAATCATTAGATGATGCATAAACCCTGCATTGGCGTAGATTCGATCTAGTCTGCTCACGGATAATCTCTTAATGTAAGTGTAGCCTATGACGTGCGGGTGTAAGCAAACCCCCAACTGTCTAGCTTACTGAGTTATTCGATTAAAACTTCTCACTCACTACATGGATTAAAATTCGATGCCTGATCTTGCTTTCCACAGCACACAATTAAAGTTTCCGCGTATTACTGTATTAGTCCTGACATTTGGTAGAACGTTCACAAATCCATATTCGAAAAAGTCAATTCTGGTCCATTTCCCGGTGGAGCCTGTTAGTGCATATGTATTCAGTAGATGTAAATAAAGTATCTAAATTGAAATCCCTCTAGGGGATGCCGTTTTATATAATGCAGCTGTGACGCCCTCAGGCCCGATATTAATAATTGTTTCATAACCGGTGATCGTTGTGACCTTCGCCGTGACTGCTTCCTGTAGCATTGCGGTGTTAACATCTGCCGCATATAAATAATCCTCTAGGCACCGATCTTTGCTTGGGATTTGGTTATGTTAACATTAACAATTGTTCACAAACAGGCTGAGCATCCAGGCACGACTCACGTGCCGCCGTCAAAGCTTTACTTCCGCGAGTATCTGATTTCCTACTTTCCATACCGGCGGAAGTAAAGTTATGAGGGCACATAGCGAGTCACGCTTAGATAGCTCAGTTGGTGCAACACTTGTCCACGATAGGCAAAGGTCACAGCTTCGAGTCCCAGTCCAGCACACAGTTTTAATCTGCCAGGAAGATTGAGATCAGCGTGCACTCCGCTTAGAGTCGAAACTCATTCTGGCTTTCTATTTGTTGATGCTATAAAAATAAAAAATAAAAATCAAGAAAACAATAGATCATAAACTGCAACTACTCCTTTCTCCCAGTTACAAATAAAAGGGGTCCAAACAGTATAACCAAGTCTAACGCTAAAAAGGGCTCTTACTTCTGGAGAGAGAATGAAAGAAATAAAAAAATTATAAACAATTCTGTTCATTGTGGTATTAGCAGTTATACTGACACAAATTTAGATTCTTGCTCTTTATAACTCTATATTAAAGCTATTTTGCTAATTTCCTTTTTAGTTGAAAGACTATTTTCATCAAACTGTTAAGAAGTTGATATTTCTGAAGCTGTGCGATTCATGCACAGACTGAGGGCCACAGCATAGAATTTTAGTAATCGTTCCTTGTTATCGGTAAAGTTATTCATCTTTGTAATGATTTGGGATTACTTAAAAGCTGCTAGCAGCTAGGGTGTATGGGCAGAAGGGAAGGTTCAGCAAGTTCTAATCGATGAGCTAATGGAAAAGTTGTTGTTTAGGTAAGTGGCGGCCAGCATCTGCCGGAGCCGCGCCTCTTTAATCTTTACGCCGAACTCCGTACGGTGAAGAAAATTTCTGTTATCAAGTGTAATTCCGCAGCGCATCGCGCGTCTCCGCGTTTTGATCTCTAAAGATTGATTGTTGATTGCGGTGTGTTAGTGGACATTGTCATTTGTACAGTGCAAGTACTATACAGTTAAGTCAGTGTGTTATATCAAAGGCACGATGCAAGTTGGACATGTGAGGAGTGCCTTCGGTTGACCATATTGTCCTCTTCCCTTTCTCCAAAAATTTTTTTTGACGTTTATCGTAATTTCTTATATTTAATGTTTTATGGAGTTGATACGTGATTTGTGTGAGTGGTATTACAGTGGTATGTGATGTGGAAAATTAATGCCTAGATCGATAAGAGATTTTGGCAACTACTTCCGGTCGAAGTATCATAGTTTCTGTAGGAATTTCCTACCGAGAAGGAAGACGATACGTAAATAATTTGGCGGGGATTTTTAGTATTTGACTTAGAACTGAGTCCATTTACAATTATGCACGCGAGTGACTACCCATAGTGTGACAGGCATTTTGGATATTTTATATCAAATTTAATGAATGTTTATGCCGAGTGGAGTCAAATTATAAACTCTGAAATTTCACATGCGTTGTGTATGGGCTCTCTCTTGAAGACCAGGCGCATTATTTTTCTGCAGGAATGTTTGTAGTGCGCTGCGTGTTGATCGTGGCTAGGCTTTCGATATTTCGAGCAGCCACTTCAGCGTTTCTTGTTCCTACCAGACCGTTGCGCATATTCGTTTATTTCACTCGCGTTTGTTTAAAGTGGTTAGTGCACAATATTGTGTGAATGATGTCATAAAACGAGTATTTCCTGAGAAACGGATCGAGGTGCCGCAGTGATTACGGCACCAGTGTGAGATTGCCGTGGCCTGGGAGAGGGGGTAGGGGGGGGGGGGGGCGGGCGCAGTGCCGATTTCTTTCCCCACCCTTCAACATTCCGCGCTCGAGTTCCGTCCATGACGACCCCGTAGTCGGCGGAACGCTAAACCCAGTCCTTCCTCGTTTAGTGCCCGACAGTGTCAAAACTTTTTGCAGATTTCTAGATGCTATTGATCTATTGTCATTTTCGCTTCCTTGAAAATCTCTTCTGAAAATACTGACCGTCTCGAAACGAATATTTCTCGCTGCTCCTGTGATTTCATGGAATTCTGAAAAAGTATATGCTGTGAAAGTAAGTTAACGCAATTTTTAATGCATACGTTGTACTAGTTTTTATTATGTTACCTTGAGACTTTTGACAAGTTAAAAAGACATTTGTTCACTGGGAATTGATATGCCGTAGTGTATGAACAGTCGTATGATACGCTTTTACCTCTTGACTCCAATTGTTAACGTTGTTAGACGCATTGATTACTGTGACGATTATGTAGCTTTAGTGGTTGTAATTAAAGAGAACCGACAGAAATCACCTGGCGGTCTTGTGAAACGCGCATCGGTGACAAAGGCAGCGATCGTGGATGTGGGCAAGACGTCTATCTCCTGTGCCCTGTAGGAAATCCTGCGTGACAGTCGTCTCAGAAAAAATTATATCGGCGTAAACGCACGCAGTTCGTAGATATTCTCTCTTGTGACTCAGTGAAGAAAATGTGACAACAGACAAAATATTTGAAAGGCAACATTCGCAATGAGCTAAATTGCATTATTAATTGCGCCTTCTTAGAGCGCACAAGTTTTGTAAAGCTACCGCGAAACTAATTTCATGGTATACTCGCGAAAAGTGAATTTATTTACGTTTATCATAAACGTTGTACGTAACTAAAAATGAGTTTCTGTATACTCAGTGCTTGTAACGTCTTTTCGCCAGAAGTTGGTAACGACTTTTTGAATAGGTGTAAGTACGCGCTATATAAATGTACTGCGCTCCACAAAATTGTAAGACTTGTAAGTTGCACACAAACCAATACATTCTGAGTTCATGCCTTATTATTTAATCGTCATTCCATAACTTAAGCTATGCAGACTCCACGCAACCCCCTTGAATTACATCAATCGCATTCTAGATGGAAGGTAGCACAGATTTAGGTATTCCATTATTTCCCTAAATAGCTTAAAGCAAATGACGGGATGGTTCCTTTGAAAGGGCACCGCCAATTTTCTTTCCCATTCTTAACCAATCCGAGCTTGTGATCCGTCTCTAATGACCTCGTTGTCGATAGGACGTACATTTACTGTTCCTTCCTTCTAAAAAGCCGATTTTAAGAAAGTATTTGAAGTTTCTGCACTAGAAACCGTCGGATCGCTATACCCAGAAAACAAATGGTAAAATGTTTACAGTCCGGGTCCCAAAAAAAAAAAAAAAAAAAAAAAAAAAAAATGGAACCGGGGTGCACTGTGAACGTTGCACATAATATTTCACGTTACGAAATAATCATTCATCCTTCGTCGAAGAAGTTAGGGCCTTAACAATTTTTGTAATTCGAGTCATCTATTCACTGCCGTCATTTTTTGAGGCGGTGAGCTACCGTGACAAAGAAGCAGCCATATTTTCCCCTAATAAAACTAATGTGGCATACTTCAGTGGAGAGTAAACATCGCAAGCTTCTGTGACACAGGAAAGAATATCTTTTCGTAATGCACGCTGTCGCACTGTGGAATTATGGGAAATGGAACATTAGATTTAATGACCAATAAAAGATCGCAAATCCTTCTCTCTACAATCTAATTCTACGGAACAGCTGTCAAACTTCAGTATGGGATGAGAGATTATTCGCAGGTGAATTGGAGCTCAAAATGAAGAAAAAGACCGCTACCAATGCACTTGCAGACGACCAAGAAAAAAACGTTTTGCCAGATTTACAAGCACAACATGACATTTAGATAGTTTCAGGTAATCGCATAAATTTTCAGAGTATTTGAGCAATAATTAAGACAGACATGCTTTATACATGTTTCTAAATAATTTGTCCATATCGCTGTACAAAATGACGGCGGGGAGCGCTCTCGTTCGGAGTACGCAGCATCATAGTGGATATATTGCGTCACGAAAAGGAGAAAGTTATCAGCTGCTGTCAACACAGACAGAACTTCAAACAGAACTCTGTTCACTGTATATCATTACCAGCCTGATCAGGCTATGGGACGAAAGCAAAACGAAGCAACTTGAAGACACTTACTGCCCTCAGTTCCTGATTTGTAACCAGACTTTCTCTCTATTAAACTAGTGTTATTTCTGGGGAACAATGAAAATTTACTTCTCGAACCCTCGGCCTCTGGTAAATTTCGAAGTGGTTCCATGTTAACTAAGACGTTGAATCGTCCCCAGTCCCGGTCGTTATCTTGTAAATAACTTCGTGATTTATCTGTTACCATAATACCCCATAATAACTCAAACATGGTGTGGGGTTAGTTTTTCACCGGGACCCAAGACTACAGATAGATGAGGAACTGCGAGGCGAGGGATGAACATCGAACGTCTTGTATGTAGATGCCGGTCATTTAACAAGGTTGTCACAGGAGCACTCATTTTCGATTTTGAGGGGGATTCGGTACCAGAGAAGGCCAAAGTCTTGGATTACCGCTGCGATGTGAAGCCGTATTTAAACACCTTGAGATAACCACATTAAACCAATAACTCCTTCTCCCCTCCTCCTCTTCCGTACAAGTTGGGGTTCCAGTGCGCACCACTCTGTGGGAAAGTACCACATCGTTTGTTATGGGCCTTCTGATTAACCAACTTCTCTCTCCGATGTTCATCTGCCACTCCTCAGTTCCTCAGTGCTCTACACGACGCACTTTCTGACAGGACAGCGACCACTTCCAAGTGGTGTGTGTGTGTGTGTGTGTGTGTGTGTGTGTGTGTGTGTGTGTGTGTGTGTGTGTGTGAGGGGGGGGGGGTGGAGGAGGGAGGGGGTTCAGATGCAGGTGTTGTTTCTCTCGCCACGGATAAGCGTGGGGTGAACCGTCGTCTGCTCTCTGACCTGCATGTGGGCTCGACCCGTCTCTTTCCGAAATACTTTCATAATTAGATTAAACCTCTCTCTCTCTCTCTCTCTCTCTCTCTCTCTCTCTGGTGGGAAAAGGGGGTGGGTGAGCGAGTAGTGACTTCTGCTTTGTGCTTACAGCTTCTTTGTTGGCGCTGGTTTTTAATTAAGCTGAACTACTGTAGAGGAGCTATGATATCTACTATGTACGGCAAGTAAGCAGAAGATACTGGCTGGCGCTGACCACGTGCACCAACTCTGTAATCCGGGTTACTTGCGAATTGTGTAGTCAGTCAAATTTCGAAGCACCTGTCACATTTCATGCAACCAGAGACAGAGAAGTAACGCAGGTAACGTCCTACTCTGTTCTTAATTAGAACTAAGTTTCCCAAATAAGTATGACGGTGAGAAGGTTTGTTTCTCGTATTACACATTTTGCATACGAATTTTTTTGAAACTTCGTTCTTCGTTTGTTTGTTGACACTGTGATGACTCACCAGAAGAAACATGAATATATTTGCCGAAAAATGTGTTTTTGCTTCTTCTGTTTTCTACGTAACGTTATCCCTCCCTATTAAGGGGTACACTATTTCATGGTACAGCTTTCTTATTTTAACGTTGCGACCAAATGCTCTTCCTGCTGCTACACTCGTCAGTCAAACTAAGGCAGGAAACTCGTGCGCCATCTGTCTGGAAGTCGTGGAAAATCTCATTTTAACTATTTTTGTGTATTGTTTTCTGCGGCAGTGATAGGAAATTTGAATGAGCGTGGAAAAGCGTTTAAAACCCAAACTAGAGCTGGGAGGTGTCGAGAAGACACAGCAACGGAAGTATAGAGATACGCGTTATGTCAGTATCTTGCCAGTAAATATCTACAATAAAACTAGGAGGGGGTTATTGAGTGAAGTTCTTCAGGGATAGTCTGGAGTAACGGGATTTAAATACCGTCCTGCCATCCAGTTTCAAGATTTCTATAGTTTCCCTAAATATCTTTATTCGAAAGTCGGATGGACCTAGCCGAGTGGTCTAGGGCGCTAGAGTCATGGACTGTGCGGCTGGTCCCGGCGGAGGTTCGAGTCCTCCCTCGTGCATGGGCGTTTGTGTTTGTCCTTAGGATAATTTAAGTTAAGTAGTGTGAAAGCTTAGGGACTGATGACCTCAGTAGTTAAATCCCATAAGATTTCACACACATTTGAACATTTTTGATTGGACGGACCCTTCGACAGGGTTCTTTCACTAATGACCTCGTCATCGACACAACGATAAACCTTAATCTTCCTTCTTGCCTTACTTTTGTATCCTGCCGATACGATCAGCTTAGATTTGTATGCTCATTCCTTAAAACGGATGCACGAAAAACAGAAAATCGTAGCTCAGGCACTTTCCGTGTTACAGATGAGAGTTTCGTTTCAGAACAGTAACGCCTTCCTTGGACGACAAGGTACAGAACTGACAAGATACTGGCTCATTTTGTACGTCCATCTAGCGCTGTGGTTCTATAGTTTAGTCTGTGTGGAGACTAGATAGTGGTGCTCCGCAGGCACAGACTATTTCTGGTTTCCCCCGTAATTATGTTCTGTATGAATGCCATCCTCGTCAATCTTTTACAGCAATTAAACAAATCGCAACATTGGCGCGAATAACAACCTACTGATATTAATGTTTTTAAAAGAAAGCCTCCAATATAGCAAAACGAAAAAATCCTATAAGTAGTTTTCTACGTAAAAATATACAGTTTATTAAACTTTCCTCCAAAGTGAATCAGAACTGAAAGTCTACGCACTACCACCAGCCCACATCCATCGGCAGGGATTTATTGGTTTACGTCGTACACAGAGGGTCAGAATTAGTGAACTAGCTATGCGACCTAGAGTCACGTACATGTCCTTCCCATTCACCTCAAACTAATCGCATTGAACGAGGAGGATCAAATCAGTAGCAATGAGATTAACGATGTCTGTGGTTGGCCGGTAATGGTCTGGCCTCACGTACCGCTCTCATGGGATCGCATACGTTGCGAAATCTGTTCTAGCGTATCGCGTCACGTTCACGTATTAAATTCTGCGATACGCAGTGGACAATGGCAGAGCTAATAGTTAGCGCTTAGGAGATAAGATTAGTAAACACGGAATCCACATCTGTGGAGTACTTTCTATCATGTATGTTTAAATATATCCATTTTTAGTAGACGCAAAATAAAATCCTAGAAATAAAGAAAAGCTGTGACAGGTGATGCATGTTCTAAATTCGCTGACGTAACTATTGTAATGGTGGAGTTCAGGAAGCTTTGGCGAATTGCTAGTCGACGAACATACGGTGAAGTTTTTCGATGACAGACCTCTACTTGAATGATCTATCATATTTCTGTTAGTATCTAAAGATCAAGCAAAACCGACTGACAGTTCGTTTCTGAATTTTATCCCTAGTGAGTGGCCATAGTTGGAGCCGTGACTGATGTACATTCGTAAAGTATAAGGGAAAACATCCATCTTAAGTCACAGTCACGTTATAAAGGACGCATTCCAGACACACCGCCGCTCAAAATAGTCATAAAAAGGCCTGAGGATGTGACATAAAGGGCATCAATGAAACCCCTTTCCGTAGGACGTTGATTCCCATACGTGTAGCGGTCGAAAACGATAGTTCGTATAGCGATGAGCAGTAGGAAGATGTTCTTGACTACCTTTGACACTGCTAACACCCTCGGACGTTTCAACCCTTCACTATGTACATTGTGGGTCTACACCTCCATTAAACGTGATCTGACCAATTTGGAGCGCAGCGCGATCGCAGTTTTTGCTCTTGGGTACAGATTGGAAAAACTGCTCTTAGTTGATAAGCATTAGACGAAATTTGAACCTGATCTGATGCAGCAGAGGGTGCTTAAACTTTTTTTTCATCTTTCCTATTTCGCGTCCTCTTGTGGTGAGGTGGTGAGGTTATGGGGGGGGGGGGGGGTGATGAGGGCGGGGGCAGCGGCAATGACACATTTGTGAATAAAAGGGCAAAGGGTCCCTGTAAGCGCTGGCCGGAGTGGCCGTGCGGTTCTAGGTGCTGCAGTCCGGAACCGAGCGATCGCTACGGTCGCAGGTTCGAATCCTGCCTCGGGCATGGATGTGTGTGATGTCCTTAGGTTTGTTAGGTTTAATTAGTTCTAAGTTCTAGGGGGCTAATGACCTCAGAAGTTAAGTCGCATAGTGCTCAGAGCCATTTTTGGTCCCTGTAAGACAACAAAGTTCGACAAAATCCGCGGTTGTACCCGCCCACTTTTATTAAGGATTTTAAAAATGAACGTGTACAGAGACAACCTGTAAGGCATTCAGAGACTCTTATTGGCACGCAGCTATATTTGTAGGGGTTTCAAGGAGTTTCCTACCTGCAGGCGCCTCTGACTACTTTATAGGTTGTGTCTGTACACGCTCATTTTTAAAATTTTCAATAAAGCTGGGCGGATACCATACAGATTTTTGCCGAACTTCGTGGTCTAGTAATACCAACATTATGGCCTTCTCACTTGTTTGACCACGACCTGTTCCTAATCCATTCCATATAGAAACATTTAGATGACTTAGATATGCCTTTATTGCATTCACAACGCCAGATTTGCACCTGGTGGCCAAAATTGGAACTAATTTTTCCCCAGCGTAAATCGGTTCAGCATTAACACATTAGGATATCTACGAAGTTTCGCTGCCATAAGCTAATCACAGTCAACACTGGACCTCTGTGATTAGCTGCACTCCAATTATATCCACCTGTACCTTCCATTAAGTCGTGGTCATCGTCGTCTCAGCCTCTTCACATCCTCTGGAATTCAGCAGAGAACTTCATTTGCCCATTTACTATCCATCTGTATGGCTATATATTTTATCCACCTCCATTTAATTTCCGTCTGACTGCACCATTTGTTTGTTTTCCTTTCTCTCCCATTTATTCTCAACATGCATCACTTCATTGCCCGCTGCCCTCCAGATGACTTCCGGGGGACTTTGTGTATTAAGAGGCTGTTATTTTGACTTCATTTAAGGGTCGTGTCTCGCTGCCATAAGTTAAAACTGGTACTACACACAGAATTTTGATTTCCATATCAGACGCATTGGAAACATTGTTTAGAAAAACTTTAGTTTAAGAAATACGCTCGTGTCCACTTTTACTCTTTCGTTTATTTCTGATGCTGTCCGGCCAGTCATCTTAAACTGCTTTAAATACAAAATCGACAGGTTCTAAGACTTCATTGTTAATTTGTACTAATTTCATTTCGATATGTTGCTTGTATATTGTATTAGTCTTATTAATGTAACTTTTCATGTGTACGTTCAGACTTTCTCTGCTAAATCCTTCCATTAGTTGTGGATGGCAATATGCTCTAGAAGCAGCAGTGCAAGATGAACAGAAAAACTAAGATGTTGAAGTATTGTAGAGAACGTTGGTATGCCCAGGTGGAGAGGATGGCGTTTCCGAATGAGTCAGAAGCCGCTCGTAGGTAGCAGAATCCCTTCATTAATTAATTACTAGCTGAGGTCCTCATTTGGTGGCGGCTGGAAGGTCGACCTCGACCCACGGACCGGCAGCAGCAAAGGATTGCTGTTGGTTCAGCATTACTTGGCCGTGGAGCGACCTTACGGCATAGGCAAGTCCGGCAGGCCGAGCTACGTCAGTTGCCGTTGCGTCCGAAGCGATTGTCTTTGTTGGCTGCAGGACGAGAAGTCCGGCCCGGCCGCGGCGAATGACAAGCGCAGATGTCCAGGGAGCGAACCCCCGACTGGCGGCGCCTGGAGGGCGTTAGTTTGACTCCCGGCACATCAGCAGACGGATGAATACCTCCGCTAGATGGTCCTGTGAGGATGTCGGCAGAACGGCGGCGACGGTTCACGACTGGTGACTTGCCGATTCGACCGACGATCAACGGCCAGTATTTGTACGCGCCTAGTCGGTTTATTGTGGTGCTGCGCCTGCTCAGGTCACTTTTGCTGTACACCGAAGTGCCCTTGACTACGGTAAGCACCGGAGCAAAGACTGGCAGTGGGAAGGCGACGCCGCTGTTCAAAGCTGGTTTTCTTTTTATTGAAAGTGGCCCGTTTTACGGTATCGAGCCCATCTAACTAGACCTGTGTCTTCACAGTATCTTCCATAAACGCACATACTTTCTTCGCAGTTTAGGGATGTGTAAACTTGGTCTAAGACTGCTACGAGTAGATTCGAAAGTTCGGAATCTCATTTGTTCACTATCATTGAATTATGAATGGAAACAGCACCACTAACTTCAGCTTATTTACACACATCAAAAAAAGTTTTGCATCACCTCGGTTCTGAGAGTTCCGGAACCCGTACAGAAAAATGGAATAGAGATTAACATAAACATCATTTCCCCCCTCTTTATTGCTCATGAAAACCACACATTGCATAGTGTACCACCATTAAGCAAGGCCTTCAGAGGTGGTGGTCAGTAGCACGTCCTCTTGCATTGATGCATGCCTGTATTCGTCGTGGCATACTATCCACAAGCTCATCAAGGCACTGTTGGTCCAGATTGTCCCACTCCTCAATGGCGATTCGGCGTGGATCCCTCAGAGTGGTTGGTGGGTCACGTCGTCCATAAGCAGCCCTCTTCAATCTATCCCAGGCGTCTTCGATAGGGCTCATGTCTGGAGAATATGCTGGCCACTCTAGTCGAGCGATGTCGATATCCTGAAGGAAGTCATTCACAAGATGTGCACGATGGGGACGCGAATTGTCGTCCATGAAGACGAATACCTCGCCAATATGCTGCGGTATGGTTGCACTATCGGTCGGAGGATGGCATTCACGTATCGTACAGCCGTTACGGCGCCTTCCATGACCACTAGCGGCGTACGTCGGCCCCACATAATGCCACCCCAAAACAGCAGGGTGCACTCGCTGGATAGTGTGTCTAAGGCGTTCAGCCTGACGAAGTTGCCTCCAGGCACGTCTCCGACGATTGTCTCGTTGAAGCCATATGCCACATTCATCGGTGAAGAGAATGTGATGCCCATCCTGAACGGTCCATTCGGCATGTTGTTGGGCTCATCTGTACCGCGCTGCATTGTGTCGTGGTTGCAAAGATGGACCTCGCCATGGACGTCGGGAGTGAAGTTGCGCATCATGCAGCCTATTACGCACAGTTTGAGTCGTAACACGACGTCCTGTGGCTACACGAAAAGGCGGCCGTTATGACCGAGCGGTTCTAGGCGCTTCAGTCCAGAACCGCACAGGCTCGAATCCTGCCTCGGGCATGGATGTGTGTGATGTCCTTAGGTTAGTTAGGTTTAAGTAGTTCCAAGTTCTAGGGGACTGATGACCTCAGATGTTAAGTCCCATAGTGCTTAGAGCCGTTTGAACCTTTTTTTTTTTTTTTTTTTTTTTTTTTTGAGTTGTGGATTATAACCCCATTTATTGTCAACCACATTAACGACCACGTCGGCAGAATAATACGAAACTTTTATTGGCTCGATATATACTATCTGCTTTATCGTGGGAAGAAAAAATAGTCGTTACCGGAATTCTGTTAGAGTTAGAGAGAGAAATACATCAGTTTCCACAAAATACCGTAGTGGTTCTTTTATAATTTGCAACTACATGCATGTGCGAAACAGGGTTCTGAGCCTGCGTGTGGTCAAAAAGTATATACCACACAGACTTGATACTGAACCTGTCAAGAAAATTATATTTTCCAAAATAATAATCGTAGCCTGGACGGAAAACTACCGTCTGGGTATCCAGCATGATGAATTCGATGTCGACGTGACAAACAGTAGTTTTCCTTCCGTTGTTGTAATAGGGAGACGATGAAAGGAGAAATTAACCAAGCAGCTACTGAAAATTTTTAATTATCAGACTTATTATAGCTCCACATTCAATGCAACAATCAATGTGGGCTTGTACGAGTAGATTCATCAGAGACAGTATATGCTCGCGTGAGACTTAGAATATGATGGTTCAAATACGTACCTGGAAAAATAAAAAAAAAGTGTGTTCAAACAACAAATGACGGTCAAATTTCCTGGTAACGATCACGAAGCTACTTGGTTCGGTGTAGCTTAATTGATGGGCGTTAGCTATGAGTAAAAAAAAAAAAAAAAAAAACTCCATCCTTTCTTAAAATCCCCTTGTTAATAACCTAAATCTGACGTTCAAAATAGTCATTAACGTAGGACTTTATTCTTGACTGTATTTTCTGAGAAGCCTCATTTCTGTTTTATCTATTACAAATAAATACGATTATTAAAATGGCAGTCCAAAACGCCCTCTTTTTACAAGTAAGCAGTACGCTGAAATCTAGAAACGAAGAGAGGGGATTTATCCCCTGGTTCACGGTTACAGGAAAAAGGACTACGGGTGGAAACGGACGGGTGAGGCAGCGTCTTCAACGAGGAGCCTAATAATTTCGCAGCAGCGACTAGGGAACTTAATAGCTAGCTGAGGGGCATCAGGGAAGGTTGACAGGATCACCGCTTCTCATATTACGGCGTAATTTTCTCTCATAACGTGGTTCGCCGACTCTGCGACTGGCGAGATTACCCCGAGGCAGATGTGCCGTTCGGGTCGCTGGTAGCCCAGTCTTCCCTTCCATTCGTCGAAAGCGATAACATTTCCACGGCGCCCTTTTGTGTCGCAGTTTTCCCGATAAAGGCATTTGCGAGGAGAGGGACGGCTGGATGCGGCGGGGTGCAGCCGAGGGAGAAAACAAAGAAGCAGCGTGTACGCGCAGCGCCAGGGTGTATTGATTAGCGAGCCAGGTCGCCACTCGCCGCAACAAGCGTGCATGCAGCTCTAGCACACCTCGCCGTCTTGTTTGCTAACCCGAGTTGCACGTCTGTAGCTCATACGTGCTCGGGGCGCAGCCACCCGCCCGAGAAATGTAATTAACGCCACGCCGAGCACATCCCACTGCAAGTGTGTGCTGTTAGTGTTTCTACCAGGGTCTCTGTTTTTACTTCTTATACGTGCAGCATACCGAGAAACATTCACATTAAGTATCGTTGGACGAAAAATCTTTCGTAACTGTGACTTCGTTACAAGGTTTACTGTTCATGATCCATTGTGCTAGATGTTTCTCAAGATTTCTACGGTAATTCCGTGATATTGTAGCACATTGCGGGGAAGTATAAAAAACCCTGAACACTAATCAGAACATGTCGAACCTGAACGGTTCAGTAAATGAAAATTAGTTTTTTGTGTCGAATATTTGTACAGATTTTAAATATACTGTTAGTGTACTGTCAGTTAGGCCCGAACCGTGTAAAATACAATCGGCGGTTAATTTAAATGACGTTTAAGCTGGTTTTTAAACAAAATGGGGCTCATAGAAAATGACATCGACCTCTGCACATTGGAGTCACTAACACGTGGGTGGTTTGGTATATGCACTGTAGTGCCAGTACCAGTAAAAATTCCACTCGTTGCCTTAAAGAAGCGAGTCTGAAAAGAAATAGGCCGTACGTGGTTTTACCTGTGGTGTTAAACGTAGTGAGGTGTCTATCTGGCGAGCGAGAGGACGCACTGCTGGGACACTGTACTCGTGGCGTCCCCCATTGAAACCACCGTCCTGTCACACAGCTTTTAGTTTTCGGTGATTTTCCGAAAGCTCCCAAGGTAAATTACAGGATGGCCCCATTGAAAAGGACACAGTGAATCCCTTCTCCAATCCTAGCTTTTGCTCCGTCTCTAATAACGAGATGTTCAGTCCTAAAATTCCATATTCAATTCTTAAAAACCCGTTTGGGTTGTGCGTAGCTAATTAGACAGTTAGACAGTAGTTGAAATTCTGAAATTTTCTGTTCGAGGTCTCACATGTTCAGTTCGATCAGGAATAAAACCAACGACTATATATTTTTGATGAACTCACTTGAACACATTATCTCTCCCAAATTAGTTTACAGTTTCCGGCTTAAAGATCTCGCGTATTTCAAAAAGTGATTACAGACGAACAAACAGACAAAAGATACTGAGAAAATACTTTCATTTGTGAGCAACGAACACTGTCATTTTACATTAACTTTTTTTTAATTATATCTGGTAAGTGGCGTCCTCCATGGCTGACATTTTGACGAAGTCTTTCCCCCCCGAGTTGTCAATAGTTCTTCATAGCATTTCCAGTGAGTGGCAGCCGGTTTCTCGGTGACTGCCCCCATTATGTACTTGAAGGGTTGTGGGGCGATGTTTGTACACTTGAGCCTTTAAGTGCCCCCCAAAAAAGAATTAAAAGGTGATAAATCGGGTGACTCTGGGGACCAGGCGATATTTCCTCGCGAAGAGGGAAGACATCTAGGAAACAACTTTCTCAATTTCTAGAGAATGACAAGAAGTGTGAGCTGTGGCTCCGTCTTGTTGGAACCGGGCTGCTCCCTCCCCATGGGCCCCAGCGTGGTTTAATTTAGGTCGGAAGCAGATATATATTATGTAATAGTAGCGATTAGAATTAACCATTATAGTTACGCCATCTTCTTCAAAAAGGCACCAAACTGTCGCACGATGGCTGAGAAGTGGTCGCTGGTGAAGTCCTTGAGAATTTTCTGCTGCTCAGTAGCAGAAATTTTGTTTGTGTACAGTACCTGGCAAGTGGAAGTGGGTTTCATCAGAAGAAATCACAACAAAGCTAGGGGGAATGCTCTGAAAAATTTCCTCACCCACAGTTCTGCGAGTTTCAAAATATCTAACAATTCTTGGGTAACCATCATTTAGCATGGGTGCATGTGAAGATCTCTGTGCAGGATTCTTCTTACGCTCCTGTCATACAATCACAGGGTAACTAAATTTTTAACTGCTGACTGCTGCGGAGATTCTCGGGCATGGATGTTTGTGATGTCCTTAGGTTAGTTAGGTTTAAGTAGTTCTAAGTTCTAGGGGACTAATGACCTCAGAAGTTGAGTCCCATAGTGCTCAGAGCCATTTGAATTTTTTTTTGCTGCGGAGATTGCTAGACGGACACTGCCACACGCGCCACGTTTTCCGTCGCTGTTAGTGTGTTAGGTCGGCCAGTAGATTTTCTTTTTAGTGGAGGATCTGATGCTCTGTAGTCTGATACCCAAAATAGAATAGTTTATCAGGAACAGAATCATGTCGTTAAAGTTCCAACAGAATTCGTAATATACCCCTCCGCAACAGAAGCTCGATGTTCATCTGGCCAGGAAACTGCGCCTATTGAAAATGGCAGGTATACCGCTATCGAGAGATATCCCTCCACTTTAGTATCCCCACCACACCATACACAGCAGCCTCTCCAAATACTTTGTTGTCGGACCCTGTATTTGCTAGACATCTTTCACGTTTGAGCAATGCACCAAAATATATCGCGCCTTTCATTTGAATACTACTAGTTTTGTAGACGGTTTGCTGTTCGCCAAAATATTTAAACTGAAACTCGGATGACCACAGTTGAGTTTGCGACCCTATTCGCATTTAAAAGCAACAAGCATTGTACTTATATGACGAGATGAATTTTTATTGATCAATGGTTATTAACCAGGTACTTCTAAGATGTCGATGTCGCGACGCACTGGGCCTACTCATAATGAAGAAAATCACGGAATTAATAAAATTCCGTAAAACAATATAATAAAACGGTCTTAATTATTTATGCATCTGTAGTAAGAAAAGTTAATGATTTTGTATCTTTTTGCAGAACCTCTTCTGTACAAAGATCTGTCGGTTTCGTGCGTGCATTTGCATGTGAATGTGAAACATTCCTCGGATTCTGCTTCAGCTTTTGAAATAAATATGTGCTTTTAAAGTAGGTGATGAATTTCACGATCAGATGATTCGGTCAATTCACTGTGTAAGAAAATCTATTTATAATTTAGTTAGATTAATATCCATCTAGTGATGTTTCTGGTAGTGAGACATTACAGAAAATGAAATTGTGAAATTCGTAATTATTGCACAAAAATACACAATTGCCTGTGCTCCACAAATTTGTGTTGCACACGATCCCTTTCATGGATCGTACGATTTTGCAACAGTGTAAAACTGTGGAGTTAGGTTAGTTACTGAAATTTAGACATCGTGCTATAAACTTCTGTGGAATGTAGGTAAAAATTTCTGGTCTAACTAAACAAGGGAAAGTCCCGGGGGAAGGGGGTGCAAGCAGTGTAGCAGAAATGTAGAAAACAGATGTCAGTTTAACAAACAAAGTCCTTACAAAGCCATTAACCTGAAAAAGAAAGAAAATGTTCGTGACCTTTCACTATCCAGAGGTGACAAACGTTAAAATTTATGTTCTGAGTTCTCAGCGATTTTCAGAGATGAAATCTATGCCAAAAAATGCAGAAAAACTTCAAATATTTTATGTGGCATTTTAAAGTATAGTAAAACCTGCGTGTATGGGCAAGGTATGATAATCAAATCAGAGGCACGTAGGATTTTTCTGAGAATGCAGTAGTAGAAAGAGAGAGGGGAAAATGCAGAGGGAATGGACGATCTGATTCAGAGAAACCCGTTCTGTCGTCGAAGCAGCACGGCACATAAATCACATCTCCTGGAACATTCCCAAGAAGCGTCTCGTGATCAATAGGCATGTGACATGTTTGATTTCCTCAAACGTATTTCACCTCCCCCAGCTCATTCATCTCCACGTGTTGCGAACAATGATCAACTTGAAAAATATCCGCTTCTTACATTTCAGTTTTGGTCTCGTCACAAAAGAATTTACATATGCATAATTTTACGCAGTTTGTTGGTTGTTCTCCGTAGAATGCACGCAGGGTCGGTTCGATAACATTTCCCCACACAAGCGACATATCATTTGGTACCCCCCCCCCCCCCCCCTCATACATTAGTTGCAGTTCCTTGAGCTCTAGGTAAGACATTCAGAAATGAATCTAAATCTAATGAGCGTGGAAATAGGTTGTTTTCTCTGCTAATTATGAACCACCGCTTTTGTCGCTTGTGTCTTAAATCGGCAGTGAATCTGCTGTTTGACTACCAACTCGATCACCTTATTTTGACTAGATGTTACCGAAAACTTTTTTTCGAAGTTTGTGATCAATTTGTTTATTGGCAAATATTTACAGTCCCAGATAATTTGAATTTTTTGCTCGATAAACCCGCTACTTTGGATGATCTATTGTAAAATTAGCAGTTACTTCTTTCTTACAGAGGTGCAGCTCGCCAACTTCTTTTGAGATGGTTTCTGTATCAAACGACAGTCAATAAATGAAATAATTCAGTGTGGAAAGTATGTTTTATTTCTCACGTCCAAACACAGACTATAGTACTCAAGTAGGATGTGGGATTGAATGAGGCTGAGAGCAGTACTCCCAACTTGTGACACACGAATATACTGGCTGCTACACACGTAACCCGTGTGTCTCATGTCGTCCCTGCATCTCTCATATCTCGTGAAGTAGGCTGAAGGCCAATTTAGAGTACAGGGTGATTCAAAAAGAATACCACAACTTTAGGAATTTAAAACCCTGCAACGACAAAAGGCAGAGCTAAGCACTATCTGTCGGCGAATTAAGGGAGCTATAAAGTTTCGTTTAGTTGTACATTTGTTCGCTTGAGGCGCTGTTGACTAGGCGTCAGCGTCAGTTGATGCTAAGATGGCGACCGCTCAACAGAAAGCTTTTTGTGTTATTGAGTACGGCAGAAGTGAATCGACGACAGTTGTTCAGCGTGCATTTCGAACGAAGTATGGTGTTAAACCTCCTGATAGGTGGTGTATTAAACGTTGGTATAAACAGTTTACAGAGAATGGGTGTTTGTGCAAAGGGAAAAGTTCTGGACGGCCGAGAACGAGTGATGAAAATGTAGCACGCATCCAGCAAGCATTTGTTCGCAGCCCAGGAAAATCGACTCGCAGAGCTAGCAGAGAGCTGCAAATTCCACAATCAACTGTATGGAGAGTCCTACGAAAAAGGTTAGTTATGAAACCTGAACGTCAACTACCCGAGGCGATGGATCGGCCGCCAGGCAGCCCGTGACAGAGCACTTCATCACTGGCCTCCAAGAAGCCCTGATCTTACCCCCTGCGATTTTTTCTTATGGGGGTATGTTAAGGATATGATGTTTCGGCCGCCTCTCCCAGCCACCATTGATGCTTTGAAACAAGAAATAACAGCAGCTATCCAAACTGTTACGCCTGATATGCTACAGAGAGTGTGGAACGAGCTGGAGTATCGGGTTGATATTGCTCGTGCGTCTGGAAGGGGCCATATTGAACGTCTCTGAACTTGTTTTTGAGTGAAAAAAAACCTTTTTAAATACTCTTTGTAATGATGTATAACAGAAGGTTATATTATGTTTCTTTCATTACACATTTTTAAAGTTGTGGTATTCTTTTTGAATCACCCTGTATAATATGAAAGAGAGTCCCTCACAGAGTGCATGGAAATCACTTCTGTGAGATTTTGGGACGGTAGTGCCGTAAATATAAATATTTCTCAAAAATTGCCCAAATACTGTAAGAATCTGATTCAGTTCCGTCGTCATCTATATCAGACAATACAATCTGATGTAGGAAACGTGAAGTTGGAATATATTTTTTCTAAGCACTGCATATGAAAAGTAAATCAAGCTTTCATGTCTATGTTATTAGTTAAAATACCCTGTCGTGTGGGCAAGCAATGCGCATGGAGGTATTTAGACAACCAGCTTCAATTGAGATAATTCACTTACTTCAAAAGGCCGTTCCTACACAGCATTTATAACCAAGTGATGTAACGCTATTTTATCACAGGATTGGTGGAACTAGCTTATGGAAGCTACCTCCTACAAAAAAGTGATCACAAAGTGAAAAATGAGTTGATACAGTAAATGTATGTACAATAACTGATACGAAACTAAACATGAGACAGCAAGTAATCTGATGTAGTCGAAGGTGCATGTTACGTTACATCAGAACAACCTTTAATATGTGAAAATTTAAGGTAGGGCAATCATTGGAGGGAGCAAATGATAAGATATCACTTGAGTGCTTGCTATAGATTTTAAAATTCTTGAGAATTATTTGTCTTCTGTAGCGAGTTGTGAGCGAACTGTTGATGTTTGCGGACCACTTCGTGAACTTTGGTCGTGAGACACCGTGTTGCCCGTCTGTCGGTTAATGGATCTGTTTACATTGTATACAGCTGTAGTATCATGTATAGCTCAATTGCTGTTTAGTGTCCAATATTAATTGTTCATAGACTTCATGAATACCCCATTGTGTTTCATTGGAACAAAAATTTCTTTTTTGGTACATACCTCAGTAAACGGTCGTTGGAGTTACTATGCACGGAGATCTCAGTGGAAACTAGTCGCTAAACTGCTTAGGAGATTCGTTGCTTTGTGAAAGTGTCTACCATTTCAGATGATAAATTCCATTACACATTTGCGCGAATAGAAGGAGCATCAGACCAAATGCAAAACATAACATTCGATAGCAGTGGTAGTAAAAGTAGTGATACTTACAAGGGAACCTCCCCATCGCACCCCTCTCAGATTTAGTTATAAGTTGGCGTGGTAGTAAAAGTAGTGATACTTACAAGGGAACCTCCCCATCGCACCCCTCTCAGATTTAGTTATAAGTTGGCACAGTGGATAGGCCTTGAAAAACTGAACACAGATCAATGGAGAAAAGAGGAAGAAGCTGTGTGGGACTATGAAAAAAATAAGCAAAATATACAAACTGAGTAGTCCATGCGCAAGATAGGCAACATCTAGGATAGTGTGAGCTCAGGAGCGCCGTGGTCCCGTGGTTGCGTGAGCAGCTGCGGAACGAGAGGTCCTTGGTTCGAATCTTCCCTCGAGTGAAAACTTTACTTTCTTTATTTTCGCAAAGTTATGATCTGTCCGTTCGTTCATTGACGTCTCTGTTCACTGTAATAAGTTTAGTGTCTGTGTTTTGCGACCGCACCGCAAAACCGTGCGATTAGTAGACGAAAGGACGTGCCTCTCCAATAGGAACCGAAAACATTTGATCGCAAGGTCATAGGTCAACCGATTCCTCCACAGGAAAACACGTCTGATATATTCTATACGACACTGGTGACGGCATGTGCGTCACCTGACGGGAATATGTTGTCGATCCACCTAACTTGTACACTTGGCGAATGGGTAAAAAGATTCTTCTACCTTGCCCGATTTAGGTTTTCTTGTGGATGTGATAATCACTCCCAAAAAAGTGACGAAAACATAAGAGTTTGTCACATAAAATGCAACAAATAAGTGTAACAGTTTCACAGTCGCACAGTTTTCCCTGTGCTCTGTCAAAACATATGTTTTTAACGTTTTCAAATTTTTCCGTGTGTAGACCGTCAAATCCTGCATATGTCCAAGCAAATCTGAACATGTCCTGGAATTTTGGAGAGCGAAGTTGATTATCTGTGAGTGCCTGAACTTTGATAATTGTCTGAAAATAAAAAATTAAACTTTTCACTCGAGGGAAGATTCGAACCAAGGACCTCTCTTTCCGCAGCTGCTCACTCTAACCACGGGACCACGGCACTCCTGAGCTCATACTCTCCTTGATGTTGCCTATTTTGCGCATGGACTACTCAGTTTGTATATTTTGCTTATTTTTTTCACAGTTCCACACAACTTCTTCCTGTTTTCCCGATTGATCTGTGTTCAGTTTTTCAAGGCCTATCCACTGTGCCAACTTATAACTAAATCTGAGGGGGGTGCGATGGGGAGGTTCCCTTGTTAGTACAGAGTACTGCAGCGTCACTGAGGAGCCACAACCTGTAGGAATAAACCTGTGAAGTGCACTTCGTTAAACATTTGATACCAGTTGTAAAACAAATTAACATAGTAAGCCCATGGTATAATTAGAGTGTCAATAGGTTCTTAGACCAGGATTCTGTTTAGTATTTATGTATCCCCAGCCAGTAGAACAGGCTAATCACTCCTTCATTGTAATTTTAGTAGTTAGTCTTGATTGAGAATTGGGTTTAACCACGGTCGTCACGTTCCCTTACATGTTCGTATCCCATGTCGTACCAAAAACTCTGTTTCCGTGATACCTTTAATGGGGCGTTGTATCAAAAGAGCATACTTCCAAATTGCACAAGTATAAATATGAAAAGCACCAAATACGATATTTCAGCTTCACAAAAATGTAAGCCAGTATGACGGCTACTGGGAAAACGTCACTGCGTCATCTTCACACATGATACACGGAGGAGTTGCGTTCATGCTGCACAGATGCATGTGAAATAGCGTTCGTTAGATTCGCCAGCTCACAATAAAATTACTAACTCTCAATCTACCCTAGACCTCCGTCTACGTCGTCAGTCTTTAGTCACAAACGTCTTTCCACAAAACAGGAAAAACAAAGTTTAATAAATACTAAAATGAGAATTTACCGTATTCAGCTGTACCACCAAAAACACGTTTTCGTGACACCGTGTGTTCTGTGCTGTGATTGGGTGATATAAAGCGGACTAAACACCATACAGGAATACGAGTTACCGAAGCTAAAGTTCGGTATTTGACGATTTTCATATTTAAAATAGTGTGTAACTAAAATATGTAGTTCCCATGCAGCAACCAATTTAAGATCCATCAAAACTGCATGGTATTAGGTGTGGTTTGTGATAGTATTATGTCTGAGAATGCGAAACTGGCAGATCAAACAGACTCAGTAAGTTGAAAAGTTGCCCCTGAATGAAGCATCCAGAAGGGAGGAGGAAACTAAATATAACTTCATGAGTTGACAGGATACATAGTGTTATTTCATTGATTACACAATTCATTAGTATTTGCAAAGACCTTGAAACTATGCGCTTGCTTAACAAAATGACGTTGCACCCACTCTGGCTTACATGGAAGTACTGATTCTATCGGGAAGGATGCCATAAAGTAGTTGTATCCTCTGATGTGCGCTGGCCAACTGTTGTTGGCCTTCACGATGATCACTCAACTTCCGACGCTCTTCACACCTATTATCAGGGAGTCCCAGGAGGACTGGTCATTATTCAGCGATATGGCAGGAACTATCATTCGAAACAAAAATGTCTGGTAGACATGTGCTGCAAAACGCGTACCTTACGAGCTATGGGCATTGGTTCATCTTCACTACTATGAAACATCTCTTCTGTTGAAGTGCTCATAGCATTTTAGAGCCCATGTTTATTGTACTTTTTTTTCTTCGAATATCCCTGAATGTTGACCATTCCTCCTGGTACACCCCATATGCCCTACCAGGCCGGGTAGCAACACTGAACACGAACAATACTAATACACTGTTGTGGCCTTCCAGCTGTCGTAGAGAATTTTAGCTCCAATAATTCACATACCCGCCGACGGCGTGTATATGTACGAAATTCCACTAATGTCTTCAGGATGCTCCTCTTCTTGCCTTTCGTCAGTGTACTTATCTTGTAGTCATTTTTTGTCTAGGGTTGCAGGTTCACAGCTTCATAAGTTGACTACGGTGTTTCTAACTAACGAATAACGATCAGAAACGTAGAGTAATATTTGTTTATTATTGTTCAGTACGAAAACAATGCCGTGCGATCGATGCACTGAAATATATCGCTACCTCGGTGTTACCACATTTAACCTAGGCAAAAAATGCAACGCCATTTGTAAAAAATATGCCTATCTATAGCTGTCGATACCGTGTTACGGCTCTTACTACCGCTACCCTAGTGCCCCCTTTCAGCTGAATCTGCTAACTTTTATTCTACAGCCTCGTGACTTCGCGTCAGACAAGCGCTACACATGAAATACGCCGTGTCTTACGAATCGAATTAAGTTTAATGTGATTGTAAGCTCTACTACTGGCCAATTACACAGCTAATTCAGCGCATCAAAATGACATTTGGAGTCCCTCACAGATCGTCCATTTTTAACGGATGCAGATCGTGTTTACAGTACGTTTATTGAACAGGGTCGAAAGGGAATGGAAAGGGCTAAAAAAACACAAATCACCGGAAAATTGCCAGAGTAAAAGTTCACAGAATGTTACCGTGCTGGATGTCAAACTATTCCGTATGATCAGAGGATTACGAAACTGAAATTGGATTAAGTAGAAAAATTTTCACAGAAGTTATCGCTGTACGTTCATCAATGATTTGATTAAAAGTAAATACAGCATTACATCGAAAAAATAAAACTAATTATCAGAATCGAGTTTTTTGAGTTGGTGCTTCGGTTGAAAAAAAAAGGTCGAATCATTAAGATGAGTAGTGTTCTCGTATCGACTTTTGCCGGATTGTTGGATGGAAGTTCTCTCTACAAATCTTTTCATGTCACCGAATAAGAGCTGATCTCACTTCCCATACATGCTAGTAAAGCTAGGGATAAGTTCTAAACAGAAAGAAAATACGAAAACTTAAATACACAAAGAAAGGTGATGAGGTAAGTGTAAATAAAAGTACCGATGTGGAAAGGGTCGGATAATTATAGCAATTTTATGTAGTGACCGAAAGTGTTACGTTACAAAAGCACCAACTTTTGTCATTAGAATTTAGGATTTGATAAAAGAATCAGTTTTCGCCTAAAGCAATCGATGTTGGACAGATCGATTGGTTGCAGCTTGCTTTTCTTTTTGAAAAGAGTAGTGAATTCAGTAGATTCAAATCATAACCTCCAGAGTTCCCTGTTCCATGATTCTCAACATATGAAGCTACTTACAGCTCGGAATACACTTGCAACTTAAACTGAATCATCAGTAGAATACAGAAGTTCGCCTCACTACTTGTTCTTGGTTTCATTTGAAAGCTCACCTATATTTTAAATATTTGCACGACATGGAAACAGCGACACTATACGAAAAAAATCAGATCCAAAGATAAAAAAAACATGGTGAACCTAACTAATTTGGACTTACTGAATCTGAAAATGCAGTTAGATTTTCGCCATCACCCTCCAGTTTTTTGTTATGGAGGTTTTTCAATGCCTGTATCTAAAAACAGACTAGGGTTGTCTACACTAAATTTAGATAATATATAACATACTTATTGCCATAAAACTAATTTATTCTAGTGTCCTGGGCCTAAAGTACATTTTTACAAGAAAAATTGCAACATTCATTTGCTCGATGATGAAGTTGATGGTCGAGGGCTGAGTCTTTTTGATGACAACTTCCTAGTGTGGGATATATATCCTTCACGCTTCAAAAACCAACAGTAGTCACTTAACATTGAAGAGTTCCATCTAGCTTTATAACGGCTTTCAATTTGGAAAATGTCCTGATGGAACCTTTATCCGTTTTCGCCACTAACCGCTCCCAAATTGGTAGGGAAGAAATCTAAATGAGAATGAAGGAAGTGCATTTTTAGTGACATTCTGCATCCATGATTTTTATAGTTCTCTAAGAGAGTTCCCACTAATATGTCACTGTTTGCTGCTCATGTATTCCGTAGGAAACTTTCAACAACATCCTTAAAAGGACGCCAGACCGCAAGTTCTAACTGACTTAATTTTTATTTGAAGTTCTTATCACGCAACAACTTCCTAATTTGCGGACCAATAAAAAGCCTCTGTTTCAATTTGGCATCACTTAATTCAGGGAACACTTCACGTAGATACATGAAAACATTAGCATTTTTGTCCATTCCCTGGACAAAATTCTTCATAAGGCCGAGCTTAATATCATTGGGGGAAGGAAAACATTTTGAGAATCCACCAAAGGTACATATTTCACATTTTCTCTCCCTGGAGCCAATTTATCTCGTGGTGGCCACTGTTTAACTGTATAATGTTTATCTGTGCATGGCTGTCCCAAAGACAAAGGAAACATCAATATTTGGTGAAACCACTTTGGAGACCAGTTGGTAAACCAGTCACCTTAAGATCACCACATATTTTCCAATTTTGTTCCTTATACTTAATAGCTTCAAGTATCTCTGACAAATTTACGTAGTTCTTTCATAGTCACAGAGTACCCTACACGTACAGATGGACCCCCCAGGGGGTCCACAATCTTTTGTGGATACGTGCGTAGCGAGCATGGGACCCCGAGCTAATGTGGCCCTCCTTCCTTTCCGGGCTGCATACCTTCCTTTTCCGCATCCTTCCCTATCCCCCATCTTGGCCCCCCCCTCCCCTCACCTCTGGCTCTTTCCTTCCCTTTCTCCCCCTCTGGGAGTATGGTTTGTGCCTACGTCCGGAGACGGACGCTCGTAAATGTAACGCATTCTTCGCCTTCTCTGCTTGTCTATCTTCATCCTTCCTTTGTCCTTCTCTTTTCCTTACCTCTTCTCTTTACCCTTTTCTCCGCTGCAGCGTTTGAGACCTCTCTTCTTTCCTTTCCCTTTCTTTGTTTTTCCCTTTCTCTTTCTTCTTCCCTGTGCATGTCTGAAGGCCGACCCACGCATTTTTGTGCGTAGCCGGTGATGGGGTAACGCGTAATTCCCCGCCCCGGGTAGACAGGTAGGACACGTACGTACCCCCTGGTAACGGCCAGGCCCAGGGAGGGGTGATTACCCGAGCTGATACCTTCCGAAAGTGCCGATTGGTCCCTCCGTCCGTTTGTCGGGAGGTGTGACCTGAGGTGTGAACAATCACCTAAGGCGGGAGTGCCCTCAGGGAGGGCCCCCACAAGGGAGGAGCGCGCCATCGGAGACGCCGGTATTCATGGGGGATTCTTCCGCAATGGTTTCCTCACCCTCCACTATGTCTGCTCACAAGCGTAAGTTCAATGAGTCTCAGCCACAGACAGTTCTTCCATCGTTGCCACAGTTCCTTGTTGTTTCTCGGTCTGACGAAGGTCACGACTTCTCCACGGTCAACCCTTTCATTATTCAGAAAGGTGTCGACGCAATTGCAGGTCCTGTAAAGTCTTGTTCCAGATTACGGAATGGCACCTTGTTGTTAGAAACAGTCAGTGACCTCCAGGCACAAATATTGCTGCATACTTCACTGCTCCACACCTTCCCTGTCCGGGTTGAAGCGCACCGCACTTTAAATTCCTCGCGTGGAGTCGTTTATACATGCTCCCTCGACGGATTGTCCGACGAGGAAATTCAACACTACCTGTCTGACCAGAGCGTAACGGCTGTTCATAGAGTCATGAAAAGGGTTGACACGAACATCATTCCAACCCGCACTGTCTTCTTGACATTTGACAAAGTTCAACTCCCATCGAAAATCAAAGCAGGCTATGAGATAATTTCCGTTCGCCCTTACGTCCCAAACCCTACGCGTTGCTATCGGTGTCAGCGGTTCAATCACATCAGCCAGTCCTGTTCCAATCCGGCCAAATGTGTTACGTGTGGAAAGGATGCCGATGAGGGTGCTTGTCCACCTCCATCCCGTCGCTGCATCAATTGTATGGGTGACCACGCTGCTTCCTCTCGAGATTGCCCCGTTTTTAAAGACGAAAAGCTCGTTCAGGAAATCAGAGTGAAGGAAAAGGTGTCGACCTTTGCTGCTCGAAAATTATTCGCCAGTCGCCAGCCCACCATGCCTCAGACAGGAAAATACAGCACTGTCCTTGCTTCTCCTCGGCCAACAAAGGAGGCGGCCACACAGACTTGCGACTTCACCTTTAGTGCCACGGTCGTCAGATCGGCCAGTGCAAAGATCGCCCGTTCAACCTCACCACTTTCGCCTGCCCACTCTATGGCTCACCCTTCATCGGGTTCTGCTAAATCTCGAGCCCAAAAGTCAGACACACGGACTTCCAAAAAAGAGCACACTCGTGAAGATTTTTTACGTACCCCAACTTTGCAACCATTGGTTCCTCCTCCACCTAAACATCATATTTCCAAGAAGGCTACTAAGAAACCCAGTTCTTCTCCTTCTCCGCCAAGGCGTGTCCCATCTACAGCACCACCTGGCGGAAATCACCCTCGTCCGTCTTCTGTGTCGCCGAGGCGCACTACTGGCGGCCGATCAACCGGCCGATAGCTTGTGGCAGGAGCTGCTCCTGAACAACCTATGGATCAGGATCTTCTGCCATCGGCTGAATGCCATTCCATGCTGTCGGTCGCAAGCTCTGAGCAGTCGATGATTTGACAGCAACCTTGGTCACATGCCTCCATTTTCTGTTCACCCTATGTCCATTATCCACCGGAATATCCGCGGCATTCGAGCCAATCGGGATGAATTGTCGATCCTCTTACGATCCTACTCGCCGGTCGTCTTCTGTCTTCAGGAAAGAAAGCTGCATCCCCATGACCGCTTTGTTCTCCCCCATTTTCAGTCCGTCCGATTTGATCTCCCCTCTGTTGAAGGCACTCCAGCACATGGAGGACTCATGATTCTTCTCCATGATACTCTCCATTATCACCCAATCCCCTTAAACACTTCCTTCCAAGCTGTCGCTGTCCGTCTTTCCCTTTCTGGATACACCTTTTCTCTTTGTACTGTATACTTCCATCGTCCACACCTTGGCACGAGCTGATCTCCTTCATCTTCTTGGTCAGCTTCCACCCCCCTGTTTGTTGGTTGGGGACTTCAATGCCCACCACCCGCTTTGGGGATCTCCACATTCTTGTCCGCGTGGCTCACTATTGCTAGACGTCTTCCACCAAGCGGATCTAGTTTGCCTCAACACTGGGTACCCTACATTTTCGTCTGCCTCCACGACAAATTTCTCTCATTTGGACCTTTCGGTCGGTACTGTTCCGCTAGCTCGGCGCTTCGAATGGTTCGCCCTTGATGATACATACTCGAGTGACCACTTTCCATGTGTCCTTAGACTGCAGCCTCAACTGCCATATATGCGCCCGCGACGCTGGAAGTTTGCCCAAGCCGATTGGACACTTTTTTCGTCTCTAGCGACATTCGATGACCGTCACTTTCCTAGCGTCGACGATGAGGTCACACATATTACAGACGTTATTCTTACAGCTGCGGAACGTTCAATACCACGCGCCTCCGAATTGCCCCGGCGCCCCCCAGTTCCTTGGTGGAACGAGGCATGCCGTGACGCAATACGTGAGCGGCGACGTGCTCTTCGCGTTTTCCGCCACCATCCTACTATGGCCAACTGTATCCGCTATAAGCAGTTCCGTGCGCGATGCCGTCGCGTCATCCGCGATAGCAAGAAGGCAAGCTGGAAATTCTTTATTAGCTCATTTAACACCTTCACTCCCTCCTCGGAAGTTTGGAGTCGGCTTCGGCGGTTATCAGGTGCGCCTAGTTTCTCCCCGGTCTCTGGGCTCACTTTGCGCATGATACATTAGTGGACCCCGTCGTAATTTCTAACTCATTGGGTCAACACTTTGCTGAGATTTCGAGCTCTTCAAATTACCCGCCAGCGTTTCTCCCGAAGAAACGTGCAGCGGAAGTGCGACCTCTTGCTTTCTCCTCTCAAAATCGCGAAAGCTACAATACTGTTTTCTCCATGCGGGAACTCCAACATGCACTGTCTTCTTCTCGCTCCTCCGCCCCAGGACCGGATGGTATCCACATCCAAATGTTGCTGCATTTATCAACCCATAGTCTGCGTTACCTCCTTCGCCTTTATAATCGAATTTGGACCGACAGTACTTTTCCCAGACGATGGCGGGAAGCTATCGTCGTTCCTGTTCCGAATCCTGGAAAGGACAAACATCTCCCCTCTAGCAATCGGCCCATTTCTCTCACGAGTAGTGTATGTAAGGTTTTGGAGCGTATGGTGAATTGCCGTTTAGCTTGGTGGCTGGAGTCCCGAAGTCTTTCTCTCCACTTATATCATGAACAATTTTCTCCGGAAACGCCAAACAGTAGCAATATTTTTTGATCTGGAGAGAGCATACGATACCTGTTGGAGGACAGGCATCCTCCGCACACTGTTCTCTTGGGGCTTTGGAGGTCGGCTGCCCCTTTTTCTTCCCGAATTTATGGAAGAGCGCACATTTAGAGTGCGGGTGAACACTACTCTCTCCCGTACTTTCTCCCAAGAAAACGGGGTACCCAAGGGCTCCGTGCTGAGTGTTGTACTGTTTGCCATTGCCATAAATCCAATTATGGATTGTCTCCTTCCTGATGTCTCGGGCTCCCTCTTTGTGGACGATTTTGCGATCTACTACAGCTCTCAACCGACCAGCCTTCTTGAACGACGTCTTCAAGGATGTCTCAATCGCCTCCACTCTTGGAGCATCGAAACCGGCTTCCGCTTTTCTCCCAGTAAGACAGTTTGTGTTAATTTTTGGCGTCGTAACGAGTTTCTTCCACCCTCCTTACATCTAGGTCCTGTCAACCTTCCATTTTCGGACGTCGCTAAATCCTTGGGTCTTATGTTTGACAGGTCCTTCTCCGCCTCTATCGCGCCTTAGTTCGCTCGAAATTGGACTATGGAAGCATAGTTTACTCCTCTGCTCGGCCGTCTATTCTTCGTCGTCTCGACTCTATCCACCACCGTGGATTACGTTTAGTGTCTGGAGCTTTTACACCAGCCCTGTGGAAAGCCTTTTTACTGAGACTGCTGAACCTCCGCTGTCCAATCGGCGAGCAGTCCTTCTGATTCGTTATGCTAGCCATCTGTCTTCCATGCCTGCTCACCCAGCCCATGACATTTTTTTCGACGCCTCCTTTGATGTAGGGTACGCAGGGCGCCCTTCCTTCCTACTACCACCGGGAGTCCGCTTCCGTCAACTTCTCCATTCTCTTTCCTTTCCTTTCCCCGGATCTGCCTGCTCCGTGACCTTTGCCAATTTCCCAAGGATTGTACTCCTTCACTTGTTTATCGTCGGGCATTTGCTGCTCTATGTGCACAAATGAAGGAAGCCACATTTATTTACACTGATAGCTCGAAAACATCGTTAGGTGTAGGGAGTGCCTATATTGTTGGCGACACCCCAAATCAATTTCGGCTTCCCGACCAGTGTTCGGTTTATACTGCGGAGCTTTACGCTGTTCTCCAGGCTGTCCACTACATCCGCCGCCATCAGCGGATACTGTATATTATCTGCTCAGATTCTCTCAGCTCTCTCCTCAGTCTCCAAGCTCTTTACCCTGCCCACCCTCTGGTCCACCGGATTCAGGACTGTCTGCGCTTGGTCCACCTGGGGGGCGTCTCGGTGGCGTTCCTCTAGCTCCCAGGACACGGTGGTATCTGTGGAAATGAGGCGGCCGATATAGCGGCCAAGACTGCAGTCTCTCTTCTTCGGCCAGCTATTCAATCGATTCCCTTCACCGATCTACGGAGCGTTTTATGTTGTCGAGTTGTTCTTTTATGGCACGCCCATTGGTCGACACTTCCCCATAATAAATTGCCGGACGTGAAAGCTCTTCCCTGTGCTTGGACCTCTTCCTCTCGAACTCGTCGTCGGGAGGAGGTAATTTTAACTAGACTCCGGATAGGGCACTGTCTTTTTAGCCATCGACATCTTTTAAGCGGCGATCCTCCCCCACTCTGTCCCCACTGCTCTCAGCTGTGGACGGTAAGACACCTTTTAATTGAGTGCCCCTATTTTACTCCGTTACGCGCCCGTCTACAGCTCTGTCGCCTGATACATCGTCCGTTTTAGCAGATGACACGCGCTCGGCCGATCGCGTTCTCGAGTTTATTAGTGCCAGTGAAATGACGTCAGTCATTTGAAGCTTTTTTTGGGGACAACCAACCCCTTTCTGTAGTGGATTTTTAAGCCTTCCTTCTGCTTTTAGTTTCTCCAATTTTTTGAGTTTCGTTCCCATTTCTGCTGGTTTCCATTTTCGGTTTTTATTGTTTCCTAAGTCACGGACCGGGCGCTAATGACCATAGCAGTTTTGCGCCCTAAAACCAAAACAAAACAAAAAAAAAGGTACAGATGGAAACGTATTACCATTATACCATATTATAGTCTTCAGACTTGTCTTGGAAGCTTTAATAAACAAGCACCACTCAGCAATATCGTATGGTATTGTTTCGTTAATCTTACTACGTCACTACAAGCACAAACGTTGCCCGCCATCCGGTAATATATCGTCAGATATTTCTTTCGTTGCCTAAACTGAGTAATTCTTGTGTCTTCATGAAGTAAGTTCCATTCCTTAAGACGTGAAGATAAAATTTCTGCATGCTCCATGGTTAAGTATAAATCACGAACTAGGTCATTCAAGTCTGCTTGTGTAATGAAATGTGGTCTGTGTTCTGGAAAGTGCTACTCTTCACTCGATTGGCATTGTGCTTCCTCAGCGATTGTAGATTCATGATCATAATTAGGAACTTCTTCCCACACTAGTGGAGGAGTTGGAATTGGCAGGTCTTCATCGTGGGTTCAAATGGCTCTGAGCACTATGGGACTTAACTTCTGAGGTCATCAGTCCCCTGGAACTTAGAACTACTCAAACCTAACTAACCTAAGGACATCACACACATCCATGCCCGAGGCAGGATTCGAACCTGCGATCGTAGCGGTCGCGCGACTTCATCGTTGGGAAGTCCGCCCCCGGTAGCTGAGTGGTCAGCGCGACAGAATGTCAATCCTAAGGGCCCGGGTTCGATTCCCGGTTGGGTCGGAGATTTTCTCCGCTCAGGGACTGGGTGTTGTGTTGTCCTAATCATCATCATTTCTTCCCCATCGACGCGCAAGTCGCCGAAGTGGCGTCAGATCGAAAGACTTGCACCAGGCGTGCGGTCTACCCGACGGGAGGCCCTCGTCACATGACATTTCATCTCATCGTTGAGAACAGGTGTAATTGCTGAGGGCAGGTTAGGGTACTTAATATAACAGAAGTAGCAATCATCAACATGATTTTGAGCCACTCGCCAGATCATTGGTATGCCAAATGGTAAGTGCTCTTTTTTTTCCTTTCAGCTATTGTGTTAGTTTAGAATTGCACCTAGTGCAACTTACGTGAGGTGCCCAATCTTTATCCTGATCTCACAGTTGGCATTTGAAGTATAAATGATACGACGTCTTCAGTAAGTTAGAAATTGGTCGTCTTTTTCTTGTCGTGAATTCACCACATATATAAGAAAATGAATCGAGATGGTTTGTATATCCACGTTTTGATTTCTTCATGTTGTATTTTCAATGCCTACAAAACACTTTTCTGTCGAATGAACTTAGCCAGATCAATTCCTGAAAAAGAAAAGAAAAATTCAAAGACTTGATATAATGTAGAAGGAAGAGCAAGCAAATGTATGTGACTGGAGGATTTGAATACACAATGTAAAACATACTAATGATACAAATTACATTTAAAAAGTTATTAACATTAAAGTTAAGAACAAAAAAGGCCACTGCACTAACTTCTATCGTATACAGAAGAGCTTCTGCGAAGTTTGGAAGGTAGGAGACGAGGTACTGGCGGAAATAAAGCTTGAGGACTGGGCGTGAGTCGTGCTTGGGTAGCTCAGTTGGTAGAGCACTTGCCCGCGAAAGGCAAAGGTCCCGAGTTCGAGTCTCGGTCCGACACATAGTTTCAATCTGCCAGGAAGTTTCATATCAGCGCACACTCCGCTGCAGAGTGAAAATTTCATTCCAGCAAAAAAAAGGGTTCAGGGTAGTAGTTCAAAAATCTCTTTAGGATTTAAAAAAAGAATGTACGCTGAATCTATAGCGTCACAAGTTTAGGAAATAAAGAGCGACAAATATGAAACTGACAGTAAGGGTTTCTTTAGGTCGTACTGTGGTTATGTATGTTTTGTACTTCGTTTTAGCGAAAACATCGGAAGTATAAATCAGAATTAAGAAACTCAAACCAACTTGCGAGAAAGAGATCTTAAGACGAGAAAATTTAGTTGCCACAGTGCATGGTGCACAACGATATTACTCCAGATATAAATATTGAACGCTCTAAATTAGCATTCCATCCTGATGACAAATACCATGTAAAAACTGGTGATCGGCTCTGTCATATCGCACCCCGGCAAGAAAAGTGACCTAAGTCGAAAAACGGCATCTTTAGTTAGTCACTGAACAATACGTGTGAAGTGCTCCCACGTTCACAAAAAAGTTATGGAATTTACTGCCAACTATACTTACATGAAATTTATAGGATGCTTAAACTGTTTCTACAAGCGTTTTATAGAATTAATTGTTTAAGTCGCGTTTTCTCAAGTATTGTATGTTGTCACTGTTCTTGTCGGGTTGCTATTGACTCACATTATGATAGCATGCTGGCATACAAAATAATCTTATTTCTGGTGCTTCCATCTGTTACACAAGCTGGAAGTGACTGAATCAAGTGTTAATTTTGCACGGATATCTAATATCTTGCTGTCTGAAGTGTTCCCTTCTACAGCAGTAAAACATTCACCTTCAAGAAAACGTTTTAGAGAGTCTCAAAGATGTTTTAATTAAATTTATAGATTGGCTACTTCGGGGATAGATACTTATTTTGCTGCGTTATCAGTTTCGGATACTTCTTGCTGTGTGGTATGGTGCATTATTTTGCTGAAGATCCCAATCTTCACAGCAAGACATTTGCCACGTTTGAAAGTACGCAATCACGGAGTATGCATCCTAACCAAATAGGGCAAGCGATCGTTTCAAATGGATTATTCGTCCTAGAGAATGCCAAGAAAAGATTCATACACATTGTCTTATGTATTTTAAATAGTGACTGCAGAATGATCGCTCTTAAAGTTTCTCGCCGAACACTCCGAAGCCCACATGTTCGGTGAGGCAGAAAACGTGACATATCGCAAAATCGTTGTCATTCATCAGCAGCAGTCCAGTTTCCATATACCGACGACCAGGTGCAGGACTTCTTCTGTCGATGTACAGTCGTTAATGTGGTTGCAGATGTCATCGGTCGCCTTCAGTACTGTAAATCCTGCATCCTGTTGTTGAGATAGACGTCATTCTGGTTGCCACGTTATGACGGGTCGTCGTACAGATGCACATCATTATGGGCTTTCTTTTCGAATTGTGGGACATGTTTTACTTTCGCGCATACTGATCTTTTTGGATAATGAAAATCTCCAACATGGATTCCACAGACTGAGATCTTGTGAAAATTAGGTCCAGGTGCTCTATTGGGCCGTAGATAAGGACGTCTAGTTCGGTGACGTGTACCTCGGCTTCCATATAGTTCATTTCACCACTGTCGCCTAGTGCACAGCGTACAAGCTTCAGAAATGTCGAACGAGCTATGTGACTGCATTTGACAATCTAACAAATAGAACACAACAGGTTGGGGAAAATAGTCAGACGTAAAAGTAATTTCTGGAGTTCCCCAGAGCTGTGTTAAAAGTCCATTACTGTTCACGAGACATGTAAATGATTGGTCGACAACGTAGGAAGCTCCGTGACGCTGTTAGCGGATGATGCTGTTGTGTATACGAAAGTTCAAACGCTAGACAATTGTTGCGCAAAGCAGTAAGTCGGACATGCGATCGATTCTTCGTACAGGGATTGTCAGTTGTTTCTCCCCGTAAATAAATGTAATTCATTGCGCAGAAATTGGTGGAAAGAACTGTTATTATCAGAGATAAAACACAAATACTTTTAACTTTATATAACGTGGAGTATTCGTCTACAGCAACCTAAGTGGAATAAACACACACAACTTGTTGGAATAGCAGATTGTAGATTAAGAGTCATTGGAAAAACCCTAAAGGGATGTGATTAATCCACGAACGAAACGGCTTACGAAACAGTCGTTAAATTTATTCCAGATTATTGCTCGATAGTCCGGGGATCTTACTGGTGTAATTGATGGAGGAGGTAGAGAAGTTTCAAAGAAGTGTGTCGTCACTGAGATGTTCGACGAACTCCAATGGTGTTGTGCGTAGGTGCTTTATTGTTAAATTACCTGGAGTATACATATTACTTACTCCTATATACTTCTGGCGTATGGAACGGCCAGGGAAGATCTGAGTCGGGCCGTGGGTAAAAGGAACCAGTTATTAATTTATCCCAGTTGTCAGGTATAACCTGTGCCCATATTAACTCACAGGAATTATCTACTTCAATTTCACGAAAAGTTAAATCGTTACTAACAGCAACAAACATTCAACAACCAACTGTATTTAATCTATTCTTTCCGAACACCGTTAGGTTGCGAAATTTTCGATGTAGCTTATCTCAGGACTGACTTAACCAGCTTTGTCCCATTAACAATTTGAGCTTCAGCGTTTCCTGTTATGGCATGAAATTCTGGTTCTTTTACAACACAGCTATGAGAATTCCCAACTATAATTCTGATAGATCCTTGGTCTACCGTCGTCCAGTCTTTGTCTTGCACCCTTTGAGATTGCAGCCCTTTTTTGTATCTTCTCTAGACCACTCTACACAGCCTCCGCTGCCCCTGTAGCCAGCCGCCTTCTATGTACAAGCGATACCCAGCGCCTCGTGGTGCAAGTCAAGGAACCTGTGCTCCTTGCGGTGTCACTACGCGTTATTAACCGCCATCTTTTATTTATACACTCTATTGCCATTTGGAAAGCGAGATCGTACATACTTGTTTTTGTAACACAGTTGCTTAGTTTTACGCAACTGGTTTTCGAAATTACACCTGCGTTTACTTGGCGCGAAACTTCCCATATAGAAGCTAAAATTCACAAATATTTCTAATTTTCAATCATAGCCTGGAATCATTATTTACATTGGGTTACTTTAAAGTCCAATGTGCAAAGTGAAAATATGAGCATGAAAATGAGTTTTGGAATCGAAATGTGGACAGAGCATGTAGTTTTGCAAAATTTGGATCTGCAAGTTCAGTAGATGGGAAAACTAATTCCGCAGCAGCAGTTTCATTATTCTACAATTTTCTCCACTAAACCTTGTAAGTTGCTCCATCGTTCTGACCATTTTACAGTCTCTTCATCTTCTTGCCCCAATTTTTTGCTGTCATTGACTGTATATCAAACTATTGGTAGACAGCATTTCCGGTCTACTTTCTCTCGAGGTACAGTTATCCCTGTAATAGCTTCCACAACCGAATCCCTATTGGACACATGTCTTCTCAATGTGCTGCGCCCAGTCTTCAATGTAAGTGATTCATAAACACACTGTGCCAAAAACGGAGTCATAAAATTAAACAGTTCATGAAAATGATTCTACATCAGTCTAAAGTCTATTCAGAATACACGCAGAACCACATTATTCACATTGTCACTTGAATTAGCAATTGTCCTTTAAAATTCCGTAAACTAATAGAAAAAAAGTAATAATGACACTGCACTATGTCAACCATAAACTAATTACTTCTCGTCTATATGCGCGTCAACTGGACCCGTGCCCCAGTTCGTACTTACTCACTTCAGAGCCTACTATCTCTATCTACACACCTTCTCTGCAGACGTCAGAAGCTTAACCCCCACCGCCTAGCAGACAGTGCACATCCGCACCATCTGCGATCTTGGGTCCAGCAGAGATGGATAAGGGTAAGATGTGATACATCATAGCTGTGTCGATATCTGTACCCATACAATACGCGTATGTCTCTGAAATTATCTACGGTTGCAGATTTATTTCAAAATATAATTCAAACTAGTTTCCACGTGAAATAAGTCATATTATCTCTTCAGATGCATCTACGAATGAGAGATACCATTGATTTTTAGACACTAACGCGCCCGCGCCCCGATTTCAACCAAACTTGGTACAAAAATTACTTACTGTCCGGAAAGAAAGCAGTGTAAGGCCATGACACGCGCATACCCATACTTTAGTCAACCAGTAGTTGAGAATGAGAGCACTTCGACTTGCAACAAACTTTACACACAGTTTCAAATCTTCACGAAACTTTTTCTCGTTGACGACCCCTCCCCCCCCCCCCCCCCCACGACATAATGAAAGGAAAAAAAAAGTTTATCGCTTACTACATTTACACTGTTATTGCAGTAAAACTGCCGCATGACGAATGATGCTTTAATTTATTACTTCTTTACTGCTGATTGTATTCGCGACACATTTTGCAGATTGTATTAACATATACCGCTGAATTTAGCAGCAAAATTATATCATTGTACGACACATGGGGTAGGAGATATGTCATGTAGACTGAGATGCGTGAAGAGCTGTCGCGTCATATAAGACGTTTTAATTTATGACTTCCTTACTACTGAATCTGTTCACAACACATTGCACCGACAGTACACACATTTACCACTGCGTGCACCTGCAAATTTACACAACTGTACAGCGTATAGTTCAGGAGATACGACGTCACAAAGATTAAGCTACTTGAAAATTAAACTACAAGGCGAAATTCGCTAGAGATACAGGCGAAATGTGTGTGCAAATACGTGTGAAACATGTTAAGCCACCGGTAAAAAGCTCATTGGAAACCCCATGGAACAATTTCAACCCAATTCGGTACACACATTAGTTACCATCTGGAAAGAAATCTTGTTTCGGTAAGAACCACTTGCCTTCTATTAGAAAAAGGGGTGAGGAGGATGAGATGGGCTGAGAGGGAGGACGACGACGACGAGGACGAGTTTGTGACAAGAGAGGGGGGGGGGGGGGGAGGAGATGGGCAGGGAAGAAGGAGGAGGTGGGACCAACAGAAGATGGGAGTATGTATTTACCCGGACAACGCTGGTTGCTCTACTAGTCTAAAGTACTATAAAAGACGAGTCGTAGTTTGAGGTTGACACCAAAAATCTCGAAGAGTTCCTGACCGATTTACTTCAAATTTTTACACGATGGTTTAACAAATATTCATGTTGACATAACCTATATGTTTTTTTAGACAACAATTTGCAAGTTTTCTGTTAAAGTTAACTGCGCGAAAGAAAACGCTGTGCTCTGAAAATGTGCAGTGGAGGGGGAAGGAAATGGACATAGAAAGGGGAAGGAGGAGGGAATGAATGAATGAATGAATGTGTGTGTGTGTGTGTGTGTGTGTGTGTGTGTGTGTGTGTGTGTTTTAGAGAGAGAGAGAGAGAGAGAGAGAGAGAGAGAGAGAGAGAGAGAGAGAGACACAAGCACAAGCGCCCTTGCCTTCACACATTTTTCTGGCTGTCTTAATGCCTTGGCGTAGATGGGCTGATACTGCCTCTCACTTTAATTGGATTTCATCTCGGAAGCTCTCGTTAGCTCTTCATGGCTGTGAATTCGTTTACTGTTCGGGGAAATGGGCAGAGGCCGACAATAGCAGTTTGGCATTCTGCGTGACGTCAGAACTTCGGTTTGTGAGCTCTGTTATTGCGTGCGGTGTTAACCGTGGACGGCAGATGCCGTCAGCATGCAAATTTAATTCACCTGGCCGCTTGCACTCTGGCTACAGGAGGGATACGGTCCTCCGCTTGTATTCAGTACTAATCGTTCCCAGTGACGTCGATAGTTCTAGTAGGTAAAAATATTTTTCCGTAATTACAGCATTAATCTGATACAGCGTCTCCCATGAATTGTTGCTAGCTCTTATAGCAGATACACTTAGATATGTTAACGATCGAAATGAAGCCACAAGTAAAACAGAAAAACCAGAATTCTTTGTTGCATGCTCAAGCTAACTGTTGCTCGATTAGAAGGGAACAGAAAATTAGCTTAGTTGCTGTAGTAGCTCAGGGTAACGATGGAGTGTTGACGTCCCAATTGTTAACTTGTTTTGGCAACCATTGCTTTATGACACAGCTGTAATTGAAATAGCGTTGCTTCGCACGTTCTTAGAATTATTTTGGCCGTTTATGATGTCGGTGAGCGTAGATCATGGGGACAGGAAATTTGGTAATAAATTTGTATCATAATGGCACTCGAAAGTTGATAGCATATATTCGGTGTCGTCTCCCATATTCTTATAGTTCCGCAATTGTGAGGCTTTCGCAGCAGTGCAGCCACCACTTTGTCTAATGTATATTTATTCGCATGTACTGAGATCTCCTCTTTTTGGAGTGTGCTCACTACAGATGACTGCTATGTTCGTGTGGTTGGTGGCTGTATGGGAAGGAAGAGGATGAAACAGTCCGCACAAGGCTTTCCTTCCCCAATAGGTGCGTCGCCATGCTGTGGACGAATCTCCATCAAGCTATGCATTATGCCTTTAACCCGCTAGACGCCGTGGAGAGGTTGGGAATTTAGCCCAATATACTGATGCAGTCTGCGGACCAGGAACTGTTGTCTATAACTGTGTTCGTTTTTCTACTACCATCAAAATTCGAATCATCTGCTTAGAGATTCAGCTCTGCCATATTATCGTTGGGTTTCGTCATCGCTCAACGAGACAAGTTCCTCCTCCAGCTATTACTTGTAAGCTGTAGTGGTGAGACTCAGATTGTCTGTGCGGAGTACTTCAGCAGCACTTCCGGTACAACTCTGCCTTCGAAGTATACATACACAATGAAATCCGGCTGTGATATGAAGCTGCAGTCTGTCATAGACGCAATCCAATACGAGCCAAATACTTAATGCATGTTATTTTGAAGCTTGTCTTAAAGTCCTCGAGAGAAACACACCGAAATGAAACTCTTCATATTAATGACAAGTAGGATAATGTGTCTCCTGAAAACGTATACGGCTGTTAACGTCTATTCATATCCAGAAAAGACGTCCATTCGAAGTCACACTGGTGCACATATGGTGGCCCCTCTAAATACGAATAGTAAGTACGCCGCATCTCATTAAAAGCGTCATTTGAAATCTTTCTCATCTGTGTACCTCTTAACAAAGAGATGTAGGTCATACAGATAATGAACTTTTTTTTTTTTAATTTGTGGTAAGTTCCTATGGGACCAAACTGCTGAGGTCATCGGTCACACACACACGCACACGCACACACACACACACACACACACACACACACACACACACACACACACATGCCCGAGGGATTACTCGAACCTCCGACGGGGGGGGGGGGGGGGGGGTCGGGTCGCTTGGACCGTGGCAAGACGCCTAAGATCGCGCGGCTACCCCGCGCGGCTTGTAATGAATAATGGCCATACTCTTAATCTGCTAATTCCATACGCGTCTTTCCTTGGACTGCTCTGCTCTCTGTCCTAGATCACATTGTGAGAGGAGTCAGTAAACAGTATTTGTCCGGGAAGAGAAACGTAAAGTATCCTTGTTCTTGGACCATCTTTACATCAAAAGAGACCTCCTGCAGTTTCTGCTCACTGAATAGTCGAATCAGGTGCATTTAAAACGAAGATTTTTTTTTTTTTAAAAGAGGATGGATCTGTTATTGAAATAAAAGAATGGACACCTTTGACATCATAGAATTTCTTTTGAGCATCATACCTTGTGTTCTTGTTCAGTACAGTTTTTCTTCAAAAGAAACGGCAACTGAATTTTAGTAGACGGATGTCTTTCAGAACAGGAGTTTTTCTACACAGAAAAAGAAGTAATTGTTAACGTATAATAATATTTATGAAGCAGCATGGCTGGTTAAGTTTACGGCTTACGAATTTATAGAGGGACAAAGTGGTAATTGAGGTGGTACTGACAAAGAACGTTTTGTTCATGAAGGTTAGTTGAAACACACATGAAAGTACTCTACTAACGAAAACAGTTGAAACTGAAGTTAATTACGACCCTTTCATGGTTACTACGCAGAGAATACTCATTGTTTCTCTTAGTCACCAGTCAGTCCCTGTGTACTAGCTACATTGTTACGAATAAAATTAGTTTCCTTTATCCCGCAAATGTCATTTCCTGGAAAATAATGCGTGAACTTTCACATTACCTTGCATCACTGTCGTGCTACAACTAGAGCTACTTAAAATGCTTCTGTTGAATTGCACTGGACCACAAGGCCTTGGAAGCCTGGTAACGAGCAGAACACTGATGAGTGCGGCACGAGAAGGCAAGAAGCCTGCACCACACGTACTGCTCCAGCATCTACTCTAGAGGGCAACTCTCTCGCTGAATGTAAATGTTGCTATCAAAGTTTGCATTTTATTTTACTTCCTCAAAATTGTTTCACTGTTCAGTACACCTCTCCATCCCTTTTGTTTTTCTAAGTTGTGTTATTCCGCAAATTAGACAAACAAATTAGTTCCTCGCCTGCACGTGACGTCATTCGCAGAAAATAACCGTACACGTCGAATGTTCACTTCGTAAAATAATTCAGAATCACATGGTGTCAATATTAGCTCTCTGAGGAAGATGGTGAAGACATTAGAAACCTGTAGCAAAGAGACTTTAGATTTTACGCCGTGAGGAAACGATGGCGGATTTCGATATACGACGGAATGATGTGAAGAAGATTTTATGCTGACTGTGCCTCACATATCTCTTCATTTTTAAGTAAAACATGACATTTTCAACATTTTCCATATGGCGAAGAAAACAATCACAGTGCCGTTCATTAACTCCTTCCAACTAATACTTCCGTAAGTTTTCCTCGGCCATGGAGCCAGACTGTGTTGTGCGAATTTCACAGTTTTCAACCGGGAAACCTTTTACACTTTACTGAGTACTACGGGAACGTTTTGAACTGACGTGTGATTAAATTTTATATTGAACGTAAGGAACTGCGATAGTATTTCGGCGGGTAGCGTACACATTAAGCGCGTCAGATAGCGATTTCACTTAACACTGTAGGCGCAACAGTAAAATCGGCAAATATCGTGCATTGTTCTGGTTCATATACAAGTCTCCCGTAACGTAAAGGCGTTTTTTTCTTTTAATAACCATCGTAGCCACAACAGCAGCAGCTATACCTGTGTCCTTGCTTACAATATGGAGATAGGATTGTTCGTCGCTGTTTGGTCTAACATACTTCCTGCGCATGTGGGTTATCGAATGAGTTGTTAGAGGTAGTTACCGAATGCGGGTCTTGTATTATTCTCTTTCGCTGGCATATAAAGCGTAGGCCAGCTCGCTTAGTCAGTGGCCAGCTACAGCGTCTTCTTGCGAGCCGATACATGCGTGCTATTAGTCCTGTAGTGATGTATTTATTTGTTACAGCTAGTACCGAAGGAAATTTAAAAACATACATTTTGTTCGAGTCTGTTGTCGGTTCTCCGTGTTTAAATAAATTTACAGTCTGTTTCAATGGAGCGTAAACTGTCTTTCCCATACGATTTCCACATAACTATGAAGATTTCAATGCATTCTTATGGTTGTTGGTGGGCACTGATCGTTTGTTACAAAGGGGTGAATTCATGGTCTTAATTGGGAATACACGCACGTTTTGCCAGTCTCGTAATGTTCTCGTTAACTAGATTCATTCTACAATCGAAATTAGTTACACACTGTGTGGACTTGCGAACCTTGATCAAGGCCTTCTGAATGAATTTTCCCTAACGTAAAAAAGAAGAAAAATATATTTGCGAACTTGACCCTTTGCATGCTAAACGAGTGGCTGAGTTTGTTTTGTAATGGACGTAGGACCTATCGAGGGTAAACCTGAAATCACTAGAGAATGTAGGACACCTTTGGGTTAGACAGGTCAAAGGGCTGCATACAAATGGATCGTGAGTCGCATCGGGATTCCGCTGTCTGTCGAACGCGTAAGACGACTTCAAGACATCTCCACATCCTCCATCTTTCCCGGGGGTGCAGTCCACTATGTGTTTAGGTTGGAAACAACAATCCGACTGACTTTTTCTAAACTTCGACGTCTCATTGCAGTCTTTTTTGAGTGCATAAGGCATATGACACCGCTTTGTGTCATATTTCACTAAAATCATTGACTGGGACTTTCCATGCTCACTACCGTATTTTATTCATCAGTTTTTATCCCACCATTTTTTCCGGGTTCAGTTGATACCATTCAGCTCCCCAGTGGTCCAGGAGGGGGCGTCCCACACGGCCAGTGCTGAATGTTTCACTTTCCTTATCGTCGTCAATGGCCTAGTTACCGCCGTTGGACCACTGGTCAGCCACGCGCTGCATGTCGAATTTCACATTTGGTACAGCTACCAATCTGTACGCACGGCTGAACGCGATTTCCAAGGCGTCATATGAAGGCTCTCCGTTTGGACTCTTCGCCATGGCTTCCAATTCTCTCCCGCGAAGCGAAACGAGATAGGCATTTCTGTTGTCATAACATGGTCCGTCCAAAACTAGCACTATGCATGGGTACTCAACCTTTTGACGATGATGCATGGTCGCAGTTTTTGGCATGATTCGTTAATAAAATTCTGGCATTGCTACCCCATATTTGCCAAGTGAAGACTAGCTGCATATGAAAGGTCAACACGCTCAGCTTCCTTCGTCACAGCTCGTGAGGTGCGGATCGCACTACCTTATTCCATATTTATTGGGCACTGGTTTCCTCCTGGATGGAGGCCCAGTTGCATCTTGAGCTTTGAAATTTTTGAGACTAGTCCATCATTGTGGAGTAAGATTGGTCATTGGTGTCTGCTGGACTGGTCCCGTAGCAAGTCTTCTCGCCGAAGCGGGAGATCTTACTTCTTCAGTTCCGACGGTAGCAAATTTTGGTCACCTACGCGGTCACTATCGAAAAACTTCCTAATCATCCAAGCTTCCATCTCAGTACGAAAGACATCGATACTGGGGCATCCATCTTGGGGCGAGATTAGCAGTTGGAAAGTGCCTTTATGAGGCCCTCTGCCGCGACCTCTGGATAACCAGCTTGGAACCTGCTCCCCGTGTTATCCATGCAACAGTCTGCTGTTTCTGATGCATTACAACAAAAGAAAATAAACATTCTCCCGAAATTTTTGTTATTAATTCGAAGGAAAAGTTCGTCACAAACGAGTGATCTCAAACGAAACTAAAATAGATTCTTGAGAGCGTAGATCACGTTCTCTTGACCAATGAAAAGTCTATCTCATGAGCAACACGACTTGTCCACGGCGTAGAACACAGACTCGGAGCACAGATCATGGGAACGCAGCCGTCTGATTGACGAAGGCGACGTCCGATGCGAGGCGGTGATGGTACATCAGCCGCTGGCTTGCGAAGACGAAGACGGAACTGGCGCGGGCAGGAATACTTGCGCGGCGGAAGGTTTCAGACAGACTGTTCACTTTGCTAGTGTACACTTCGGACTCGACGTACCGCCCCATGCAAACAAGTCTAAAGGAGCAAGGTTCGGTGAACGGGAAGCCCACAGCCGAGGTGACCCTCTGCCTGCCAACCTCCGTGGAAAGGTTTTCTTCAGGTAATTACAGACGATATGTGCAAAATGTGGAGGCGCACCATTTTGCAGAAACACATCTGTATCCTGTATGCCACCATCCTGACGCTGCGGTTCAAGGAACAGTTGTAATATGTCGCGGTAGAGCCGGCCGCGGTTGCCGTGCGGTTCTAGGCGCTGCAGTCCGGAACCGCAGGACTTCTACGGTCGCAGGTTCGAATCCTGCCTCGGGCATGGATGTCGGTGATGTCCTTAGGTTAGTTAGGTTTAAGTAGTTCTAAGTTTTAGGGGACTCATGACCTCAGATGTTAAGTCCCATAGTGCTCAGGGCCATTTGAACCATTTGTCGCCGTAGCTGTTACCTATTATTGACCTTTCGGCAAAGAAAAATGGGCCATACAGTTTTGTTTTTGTCGTATTCAACCAAACATTGACCTTCGGTGTATCACGTTTCCACTCCGATAACTCATGTGTTTCTTCATATGCCCATATTCGGCTGTTGTGCCTGTGAACTTTCCCACAAACGTGGAATGTAGAGTTATCGGATAATAAAATGTTGTCCATTAAATTATCGTTTTCTTTAGATTCCAGGAGGTCATAACACATTGTCCGATGACAGAACCTGAATGTGATAAAGACGTTTTCGTAGAGTGAAACGTAGAATTTTCCACACTGAGTTGCGAGGGACATTAAATTCCCTACTGAGGCGTCGAGTTGATGTCTTCGGACTCCTATCACTGGCAATTTGAGCCTATTACACTGTTTCTGCCTATATAATTGGTCGACGATGACGTGACCCCCCCCCCCCCCCCCCACACACACACACACATAGCTACTGAACAAATTAACGGGTAAATTCTGCCCTAGCGTCTTCGTATGACAATCGGTGCACAAACAATTGCAACCCGTTCTTCTGTGCAAAACATCTTGCACGAAGGTACCAGTACCTGCAGAGAAAAGAGAAACAAATTAGCGTATTGCTGAAAATGGATATAGTGACTTCAGATTCACCTTTTATTTTTGATCAAGTCTTAGGGATAACTTCATTTCGGATGATGTTCGGACTTTGTTCTTTAATGGTGTAAAAGTGCATGACAGCAGTTTTACACTGAAAGTATTTAGTGCGTTTTAGTTCACGATGGCTTTTGAAGGAGATACCTCCAAAGCAAGCATTAAAATAAAAGGACCACTATTAGGCCTTAGCGGTTTTCTTCATCCCCACATCTCCTCCGTTATCTCAATTTATTACTGTAGCACGTTAGGTGTAACGTACAGAGGTGATATAATATTGCTGAACACCTGAGTGATGTAGTACATGTATTTACATTCGTGGAAATGTTTATTGTGAGGCATTATGCAGCCCGCAGAGCGAATCCCCGTGTGGCCATTAAATTGCTCCACACCGGGACCACGTAGCCCACGTAGGCTTTGTGTTATTGACGACAGCGTTTCCGAAGCGGCTGGTTCGCAATATAGCACTGAGACTGCATGCAGTTAAACACCACCTTCACTCATAGGCAGAAGTTAGAGATAACAGTAATAAACCGATTGCCCTGGCGGCAGCAGCATAGAATAACTGATACGTATATGCAGTGCTCAGATTCTGAGTAAATAATGAAACACAAACTGTAGTTAGACTTTCCTCTAACCAAAATTCCAAAATTCCGTGTAGTGGCGATTGCGATGCGTTTCGGTAACAGCCTCGTACAGTAAGTTGTTACGAATTGGCTTGTAGGGTAAGAAATACTGGGTCCAGCTCCACTTTGTACTTAACTGAAAGAAATCTTGGAAGGAACTCCTAAAGTCAATGTATTATAATATAATTAATATTAGTTCTTCAATCCATCATAAAGTTATTTAATTGTATTAGAATTAAATAAAATGTACATTCTTGACTTCTTCCCTAATCCCAGAAACCACTGTTCTTGGTATCCAGGTAATTGTGATTTCCCTAAATCGTTTCAGGCAAATGCCGGGATGGTTCCTTTGAAAGGGCCCGGCCGATTTCCTTCCCAATCCTTCCCTAATTCGAGCGTGTGCTCCGTCTCTAATGACCTCGCTGTCGACTGGACGTTAAACACTAATCTCCTCCTTATTCCATATAATTCGTGTAAAGCAGTGTAAAAGTAGTTACTCTGGTTCTGCATGGAGTGTGTCTTAGAACGTATTCCACTGAGCTAAGGCCATTGCACTGAAATGCAGCAGTGTCTTACATCCTAGATTTACCGTAGGAGATACACAATACAAAAACTGATCTGTAAACCGGCGGGGAGGGAGCGTGGGAGCGAGGTAGGCGGGGAGAAGGATGTGGTACAGGCGGCGTTTCGCAGACTGTATTTGTTTCATAGTAATTAAATTTGGAGAATACCATCCATACAGCGTATAGGTGTAATTGCTGTAGTTCTGGATTCGTACGACTGAAGTATATGTGTCACCACATAGACATTGAACTCTGCGTAGTGTTCATTTCAGACTTCCGTTTCATATTTGGATATTTATTCTTGATGTATGAATCGCAACAGCAGCGGTACAGTCGTCATGTAAGTCAATTACCAATTTAAAAATGAGGTATAAACAGTTTCTAATTGTTGTTGTTCGTAAGATCAGTGTATTTATTCATATAACGTTTCTCCTACTCTACTCGCGTCAGTTGCAGATGGCAGAGTATTCTATACACCCTTTTTACCAGAATGCTACTCGCTGATGTCACCCATCTCCTAATGCGCCTTGAAACACCTACATCAATAGTTAAGTCGCAGATAATGTTTAGTGGCAAAGAACTGCGTGGCAGAATAAACGAGCTTGGCGGATTGCAAGAGCAGGAAATGTTCCAGATAGAAATGACACATTGCTTCGACATAACAGAAGAGAGAAACCCGTAATTCCGCAGAGGGCTACTTTTATTATTACCTTTTTTTCGGCATGTTCTACGGAAGATGGCTGGAGACGGAGCTATACTTAACTGAGATGACCTACAGAAAATTCTAACCACTTCCAAACATTTGCAGCTTAGAAGCGGCGTCCTTTGCATGATAGTATAAGGCTCAGGACTTTTTGCTGGATTACTAGTACACAGGAGACGAAATTGTGCAGCAATGCTGGACGTATTCTCAAATGGCGGGAGGTGGGAACGAGTTACGAACCCAGGAAGATTGTCGAACATGACCATTTTGGAGGCTGAAGTGTCGTGGAGGGGGAGAGGGAGAGAGGGAGGGGCATAAATGTTGCATGGGCGTACTGACCTCCAAATCTTGAAAACGGTACAGTCACTGGTTAACGATGTTGTGACATTTTACTCCTTTTCCATGTGCGTCTTTTTAGGGGTGCATTCGGTCCTAACTTTTATGGATGACAATGCGCGGCTGCATCGAACTGTATAGGTGGAGCAGCTCTTACAATGGAAGCATACACGGCGAACAGACTGGCATGACAGCCATCCCCCCCCGACTTAAATACCATCGAGCAGATGTGGGATGCGTTGGGTAGATGTATTGCAGCACGTCGACGTGAACCAACGACCATCCAGTTGTTGTGAACCGCGCTGGTAGAGGAATGGAACGTCCAACTACAGGAACTCCATACGAACCTTGTGGCCAGGATGGGAGCACGATGCGCATCATGCATTGCCGTTCGCGACGATCACACACCCTATTTTGAACCACGCCTCTCCTTTTGTAATTTCCAGTGGACCGTCATAAATCGCGGAGACTTAAGTGTAATTATTGACTTTGAATATAAGTCATTTGTGTTCGTCTAACTGCGTGTTTCGTTCAGTTACGTTCTGTACTGCACGGTAGCAGTTGTATGTATGGTCAGTGTTTCCTCGATCTATTTTGTGGAAGTGACAAATCATGCAAAAGTTACTTCTGTCCTAAAGTTTTAAACACTGGTGTGCGTAATCTTAAAACTGCTCATGGTTTTCCTATTTATAAAGGAATGTGTAGACCCTTGCATTGAAGAGAGTTAGCTTTAAGCAAAGTTACTATACAAAGCTATGCAGCGAACTTATTTCAAAGTCTTTATAGAGACTTTTGCATGAGTTCAAATCGAGAATGTATTTGGTCCTCAGCAGGGGCGATTCTAGAAGGCGGTCAAGGGAGGGGGCTAATGGGGGGAGGGGGGCGTTTGGGGGAATGAAATATCGCTTAAGAAAAGGAGACTTGGGGTCCTCCACCGACAGATAGGTAAAACTTGGTTTTGCTTAAAGTAGTTTTTGGTAACTGTTTCGGAGTTCAGGGAAAAAATGTGTATTGCTAAATAATAAGACACCCATTTGAAGTTAAATGATATTTATTGGTTTAGACAGTAAGCTATTTGCAGTTGCTGTTCTTTTGTTAAAATGTGTTTGAAATACATTGCAACCTATATTGCTACATATTATAAAAAAGTGATTGAATCTGTTGGAGTAATATATTCGCTGATTTCTGAAGTCATTTTATCCATTGTAATATGATACTCCATTGGGAGGGGGGGGACTATAAAGCCCCCATAACCCCACCCCCCACCCCCCTTGCCACCGCTCCTGGTCCTCAGATCTAAAACTCCACAAACGACAAAGATTTTGAGACCAACGCTTTCGAATTTATTACTGTTCTTGATACCGTTCCAGTATCTTACTGGATTAAGCAAAGTCGTAAGACGTAGTGGTTATTTTCTGTACAAGTAGGACAATATTGCGTGTGTAAGGTATGTTACACCCCAAATTAACTTTTTGCAAAATATTTTAGGCCATTTTAGAACTTTGTCATCGAAATGTATCGTGCTGTTTGCTTTTCAGTACGAATGTATGGAGAGCAACGGCCAGTTGAGGTTTAAAGTCAACGTTAAGCATTAGATAATGCGTGGTATTTTCATGTGACATCTGATCAGTGATGTAAACCATTTTATTTATTCAAAGGCAATTACGAAATTTAAAGGACGTTTAATACGAATCCATTATTCTTTGAACAGCCCTTTGAGATATTAAGATGGTGATGATGAATCTAATATACCTACAACATCCGCAGTAAACTGTATTCTCCAAGTCGAAGACCAAGTACACTGCATTGTTGCGACGATCTAATGACGTGATGATGTCTCTCGTTGAATCAGCTGACATTTATCATCTCTGAGGGCGCAAGGGGCGACAGTGACGATATGCTGAGTGATGAACCTCACTTATTTGGGTGGCTAGCCCAGCTCACTGGCACTGAAGCGCCACAAGGAGCAGATAGAACCATTTGCAGTATGCTTATGTAGTGCTTAAGTCGAAAATGAGCATGTTTGAAGACGTCATATATATCTGCATGAAATATGTTACTCCTTGTGTTTAAATGTGGTGCTATAGAAGAATGCGGAAGATTAGATGGGTAGATCACATAACTAATGAGGAGGTATTGAATGGAATTGGGGAGAAGAGGAGCTTGTGGCACAACTTGACCAGAAGAAGGGATCGGTTGGTAGGACATGTTCTGAGGCATCAAGGGATCACCAATTTAGTATTGGAGGGCAGTGTGGAGGGTAAAAATCGTAGAGGGAGACCAAGAGATGAATACACTAAGCAGATTCAGAATGATGTAGGTTGCAGTAGGTACTGGGAGATGAAGCAGCTTGTACAGGATAGAATAGCATGGAGAGCTGCATCAAACCAGTCTCAGGACTGAAGACCACAGTAACAACAGTGTTTAAATCTCTTAGGAGTAAAGCTATAACATTCTTTTAAGTGACTCGGTTGGTAATGTTCACCGTTCCTCATTGTTAAAATAGTAAATTCATATTTCAGAACTTTCCAGCACTGAACTAGTTCGATTTCTAACGCTGCTTCTGCAATCACCCGCTGTAGGTAATAGAAGGCCGCTGAAAGTATTGCAGAAGCGCCGTGCTCATTACACCTTCATACACACTGTGATATCCTTGTATGAACGGGGCAGCTGCGATTGAATTATCATTTATCTCTCATATAATCCCAGCGCTGTCTATGGTCACTCAATGGCGTGAATGCTCACATTGGAAAAACGTCGCTGTGTTCGCTATTATGTCGAAAGTATGTAAATAAAATGTTATCAACCAAGTACTGGAGTTTAAGAAAGGATTGATCTACCAAAATATAATGAATCTGAATTTTGTTAGTTCTTTGCAGTAATGTAAATCAACGTTATTACTGCTATCGTTCTAAGACAAACCCACATAACAACCAAACCTATATATAAAAATATTTTGATAACCATTTAGCCGGCAGGTGTGGCCGAGCGGTTCTAGGCGCTACAGTCTGGCACCGCGCGACCACTACGGTCGCAGGTTCGAATCCTGCCTCAGGCATGGATGTGTGTGATGTTCTTAGGTTAGTTAGGTTTAACTAGTTCTAAGTTCTAGGGGACTGATGACCTCAGATGTTAAGTCCCATATTGCTCAGAGCCATTTAAACATTTTGATAACCAATTAATAAACTTGTACAAAAGCAACTACTTAAGGAATACATGTATATGTGTCTGTTTGATAAAAAATATCTTACTGAATAGCTGTTCAATGTATTAACAAATGTTACAAAGCTAAAGCCTTACCATATAAGTATTTTGAGACTAAGATTGCTGAACTGTTAAGTACTGAGCACCAAATAAAAATGTGACATTAAGCTTAACGCTAACTTCTGGCATCAGATTTAGATATGAAATCTTCCCGTGCAATTAAAAAAACAAAAAGGCCTTGATGAAAAGAAGAAAGCTCAGATGGAAACTCAGCTGGAAGCTTGTACGGTACCAGTTATACGTGATGAGTTTACACTAGCTAATATGGATGGAATACAAAACTATTGCTGTCGCTGGTGCATCAGTATTTATATAGATGTAAAAAATCCTCACTGAAATTGTTATTTGTGCGAGTATGAAAGTGATTAGTATGATTTACAAACAGAGCATCAGCTAAATTAAAGTTCACATTAACAATATCAAATGGAATAATTTTAGGAACTTCATTAGCTGCAGTAGATTGATTACTAAGATCTAACAAACTTCTAATACTATCACTTATATATAAATATAGTTTAACATCACTCTGAATAGTAGGTATTTAAAAAGAATTATCCATTGTGCCAAAGACAAATATTTGCACAGTTTTAAACGCCATTCATAGAGCTTCGGATTCTATTCTGAGGACATAACTTACCTTAGCAAATTTGGAAACATTCACTGTGGCGTTAGCGAGTCTGAATGCATGGTCCTCAGCATATTAGCTACAGACAGTTGCTTCATAATTAGGCTGCTAATGGAAGCGGGAAATAGCAGACGTTGATCGGAACGAGATATTAGGTTTATCCTTTGAAAGGCAAAACCGCTGAGCCATAGCTCACGAGAAGTTAGTTAGAGCGATGGAACTGAAGCGTAGGAACGCAGCCGCTCACAAAGCCGCTTCACTCCGTAGTTGGTCTCGCGCTGCTCCTTTTAACTCCATCTGCCTCTGGATTATTTGATTTTGCCTCGCTGGGCTGACTGCTCAAGAACACGTTGCTGAAATATGAGCTAATCATCTTTATTTTATTGTTGGTTCCTGAGACTAACATTCTGTTAAACACTGTGCTGTTAACATTCCTTAAGAGCGCAGACATACAGAGATGGCGCAGTGGTGAAGACGCTAGGAATCCCGATCGCGATACAGTTTCCCTGATACTTCTCTAAATCATTAAAGACATAGGTAGTTTCATTGACAAGGACACGATTTCTTATTATCTTTCGGGAAGTCCCCATACAGCCATCTCAACAGTGGAATGTCAATTATGACGATTCGAACGTAAGGACAACACAACACCCAGTCCCCGAGCGGAGAAAATCTCCGACCCGTACGTGAGCCGAACCCGTACCCTTTCGGTTAGCAAACTGTCACGCTAACCGCCAACTACCGAGCTAGGCCGCGGTTGATTTCCTGCCCCCACGGTGAGTTTGCGCTCTGTTTAAAATGTCCACGTTATCGACGGGGCTTTACAGTCCAATCTTCCTTGAATAGGTACATGGACGCTCCTTCAGCAGGCAGATAGATGCGATGGAATACGTGTTCAACATAATAACAGCACGTTCATTATTGTATTAGGGTAACGTACCAAACTTTATACTCTTTTGTTATATTGCTAGATAATTTCGTGTTTTGCGTATTTGACAGTTCCATTTGTTTGGCGAATAGCTACATTTAATTTATTGATTGCACAGAGATCCAATCTTTGGCAGTGTACTCTATTGTAGGTCTGAAAAGATACGATCGCTTGGCCATGGGCCGACAACATCCATGCCAAACATACAGTTACCATTATGCTCTGTGATTCTTGCTGTGCAAGAAAGACACGAAGTGTCGTCGTTTTGGAAAATTTGTTATAGCTGGAGAGTTTGAAAATCGAATCCGTATAGACTAGTTAGTGTCACTAAACAGATTAGCCGAATCCATTACAATGCAGGTCGCACTGAATCACTAAAATATAATTTACCTGACGTTTTCCAACGAATTTTGTACAAAATTAATCAGACTTGTGAACAAATGGACGGCTTCTGTCGATGAGACCCCACCACTGTAAGAAATGTTGTTGGATGAATTTAGTTGTGTGACAGATGTTCTGGAGTTACTGGCACTTTCGATAATTTAGATCTAAAAGCTGCATGTCAGGAGTAATAGAATTTAACTTTAGTCTTTCTCTTTTTTTCTGCTTGGATATATGACATCTTTTTCACTATCTGATTCTTTACGTTTTTCATTTATGTAATGTTCAGAAAGTGGTAAATAATAATGCCGTCAGGTTTTAATGTAAAGCACAAGTAAAGTAATCCTCAGTGGTGCTGTGAAGGTGAAAGAGTGGACTGCGTGTAAGAATGAAGCTGTAGAAGTGTTAGTTATTTTTTAGATGACTAGACACGTCAGCATGAGGGAATTACAGACGGGACAATGAGTGTGATCGATAACTGGGAGTGAATTACTCATCAGAGCATCAGGAATCTCAAATACGTCATCTACTGAAATTGCTTATGGTAAACTCGTGGAATGAGTACTGTTAGAAATATGTTGTTTGGCTCACGGTTGTTTCAGACTGTAAAGAAAAGGTTCAAAATAGACGAATCGTTTGGTGTTGGGAACGCGGACGACAGTGTCGCCTGAGGGCCAATTACCTGCGCACAATGAAACGCCGTAATGAGAGTCATGAATATTGATGAAACTTGTATTCATCCTCATTAAGCAGCTGGTAAATGTTGGCCGACTTAGCAGTGAGCGCAGCAAAGAAATTCGGGAGAAAAGAGAGCAGTATGCTGACTTGGGCGAAATAATATTGCAGTTTTTCTTAGAGACGCGGTGAATAACATGAATCTCTCGCTGTATTAAAGTTTTGTATGTCGCTTTTATTGTTCCTGCTTCCTACGTCCTTCCATTGCGAAAATTGATGTTGTTCTAGTGATATTGTCACTGTAATTTGGAAGCGAAGTGTTGAACGAGTAAACAAAAGAAACCATTCGTTGTTTAAGAAAGTGGAACGTCCTTAGATCTGAGTGCACGCGTCTGCAGCCGTCGAGGTAGTCTTTTGACGAAGCTATGTTGGTGTGTCATGTCTGCCAGACTGCCTGTGGATAGCGATAGATGAACAGCCTCTACTATGTGTTGAAGTAGGAGGATCTCGCTGGGACAACGTGGTAATAATTCTTGAAAAGTACTAGACGGTTATTTTACTCCGGGTCTGGGTGGATAGACACGAATAAACTGAACGGTTATGAGCATCCTCCTGTAATGACTGGTCGTTCTGTGTGCCTGTCTGTCGATAATATCTGGAGCTTTTTAGCCGTATTGATACTAAATTGAAGCATTACAACCAAACATAACAACACTCACCTAAAAATTGGTATGTAAAAATAAAATACTTTTGTACAGGCTATAAATAAGATAATTACTGCTTCAAATACCAAATGTGGCTTATTATCGATTTCTTGTGAAAAGCGGTGACCAAACACTTCAGAGAAAGAACTAGAGATTCTCTTTGTGTGAATAGAGGGAGTAACATAAAATTACTAATTTGTGTTGTGAGGGCCGAACTTTAAATCCAATCACTACTATATAAGACTTGAAATATTACATTGTACTTCTCAGCTTCCGAAAAAATCGTTCGTTTTTAATCGAATCGTGAATGACCTTCATTCGCAGTGCACTACACAGCATCGATATATAGGGTGGCCAAAATAAACGTGGCCCGCGATGGGTAACACTAAATAAGTTACATGAGGCTGCAGGCTTTCTCGGCGTATTCCAATGATAAAATTGTCGCAACGTTTCAATAAGTTTCGTATCCATCATCTTCAGGCGAAACTTACACGAAGCTCATTGACACACTTCGACAAGACAATGTGACCACTCGGCCGATCATTCGAGAAGATTTTTATCAACGAAACGAATTACAATGATTATGAAAAGCACAACTGCTTTTTACTGAAGATGAAGGAAATTACCACTTAAGCTGATTTCTATTGATTCCTGACTGTTTCTCTATCGTTGTCACAAGTCGAAGTGCCAAAACAGTTTTAGAGCCAGTTTATTCTGACCTCTGTATATTCGCAAATGTTAAGATTTACCAAGAGTTTTGTAGATAAATTTGCTTAAATAAAATACTTAGGCATGCTGACTCAGGTGTACGTAAGCTGGGTAAAAATGTTATATCTGTTAGTGACTTAGCAAGAGAACAGGATACGAATAACAATTCTTCATCTCAAAACGAGTTTTCGCTAATTTTGTATTTTCATTTATGATATTACTTTCGAAGGATGTTGCTGAAAGAATCACTCCGCTGATGCACTGCAAGTAATATTAATAAAATGCATTAAGAAATATAAACCTAGATGTGAATATATCAGGGTGCAGTTAAGCCTACAGGCTGTAACATGAAAGTAAACTGCAAAGGACAGGAACTCAGTGAACGTGCTGGCAACGTCAGTGGATATGTAATGATGTGACGCAGTCGTTAGCACTCTGGATTCGCATTCGGGAGGACAAAGGTCAAATCCACGTCCGGCCATCTCGATTTAGGTTTTCTGTAATTGCTCTAAATCGCCCCAGGTAAATGCCGGGATGGTTCCATTGAAAGGGCACGGTCGATTTCCTTTCCCATCCTCGAAACATTCCGAGCTTGTGCTCGGTCTCCAGCGACCTGTTTCGTCGGGACGTTAAACCCTAATCTTCCTTCCTTCCGGATGTGTAATCTTAGATTTCCAGTACCGTGTTTTAATTAATGCACTGGAACAAACAACGAATATAGCAGTATTCTTTCTTACATATTGTAACGGGCGGATGTGGGTGGACAGGTGACAAGGCATGTTTTGTCCTACCCGCACATGGTTTTCAAGAAGGAACTGGAGCTGCTGTAACTAATGACGAAGTAACATCAAGAGATGTAGAGAAGGAAGATTTTTCTTACGGATTGAGATTGGAAACTAAGTTACAGTTTCTATTTTCGACGCTTAGGTCGTTAAAGACGGAAAGAATCTGTCAACGAAGCATGCGAAAATTGGCTGTGGTCTCACTCAAGGAAACACACAAAAAAAATAAAACTCAATGGCCGAACAATAATAGTCTTGAAGATGACGGAAGTGTATTGTCCATTGTGCCGCCTCGCTCGACGCTAGCGCGGAGGAGGCATTTATTGTTCCATGAACCGAGTCCTAATTTGTAACAACAATATTGCCTCGCTCTTCTTTACTGGTAAATCACTGCTGCAAGGAAGTTTCACTTGTGTTAGAAGAAGAGAGTCACATCATGATTCCATAGTGTGTCGAGTGTGTGTGAGGAGGAGCTTCACATCGAGGATACTCCTTACGCAGTTTGACATGCATCTCTCTGTAGAGATCTATAATGCAGGACGTAATGAATACATATGTTTTGAGACAGTATTTGAATAGGTTGAAACGAATCTATATTAACAGCCTTTGAGAAATAGGGCAGTGATGCAACATATGTAGTTAAACTGAAGTACTCTGCTCTTCTGCAAATAGATACAGTAGCGTAACATATTTATAGCTCTGTGGAATCGAATCAAAGTACGGGAGCATGTTGCCAGAGGTCTCCCAGTCGTGCACAGAAAGCAGAACGTCACGTGGCGTGAGATCAGCGTGACTATAGCACCATAAGGTGGTCGCCACGCAACAGGGCGCTGTTGAAGGAAGGGGGACAAGGCTGTGCGTGCCAATCAGCGAGTAGTTACGGTGTGCTGTGGTGGTGGTGGTGGTGGTGGTGGTCTCTATTACATCATGGACCGGAGAAAACATGTGGGTGGCTTCGCACGGGGAAGAATTGTCAAGAAACTGGAAGGAGGATGAAGTCTGACAAGTGTAACGACAACGGTCAACAGCAGCAGCATATGACAGCTACATTGTGTTAACAGGCAAGAAATAATTCACGTCAAAGCAATTTGTCACTTTTAACATGTTGTAAGGCACGAAATCTCGCGCTCCACTGTGACACGGCGACTGCTTGAGGATGATCTCTTTGACCTACGACCAGTACGGCGTGCTCCGTTGACAATCGCACATCGGCCGCACTGTTTGTGATGGTGTCAAGGGATATGGGCTGGACTGACGAGGAGTGTGGTCGCGTGCTGTTCTCGGGTGAGAGCAAATTCAGTCTGAGTAGTGATTCTGGACGTACCCTTATATGACAAGAAGTGGGGACATGTAATGCACCCGGGAACACAGTCGATCTTGGTCGCTTTGGTTGTCCACGTCTTATGGTGTGCGTGGGCATAGCGTTACATTAGCCTGCTGATCTCAAGATCTTCGAACACGCCGGTCAACGATATTGTGACATTGTAATCCTTCACTATGTGCGTTTTTTCAGGGGTGCATTCGGCTTTGACTTCAGTTTCATAGGCGATAATGGACGACGGCCTCGAACTGCGCAGATGGAGCAGCTCTTGGAACGAGAGGATATTCGGCGAACAGACTGGCCTGCCTGTTCCCCTACTGAAATCCCATCGAGCACGTATGGGATACCTTGGGGAGACGTATTGTAGCCAGTGACTATCCACCAGTTGTCAATCGCGCTGGTGGAGAAATGGAACGCTGTACCACAAGAACCCCAATCAACCTCTTGGTCAGCGTGGGAGCACGTTGCTGAACATACATTGCAGTCAGTGTGATGACATACATCTTATTAAGAACCATGTCCCACCTTTTGCAATGTCCAGGGTACCATTATGAATCGCAGAGACTTCAGTATAGAAGTATCATTTCTGTTCGTCTCGTCGCGTGTTTCCTTGTTACCTATTCAAATACGATAGCAGTTCTTTCTATGTATGGTCAAAGTTTCATCACACTGTGTAACCTTCGTCCCTAAGTTTCGCATACCAGTGCATATTAAAATCAGTGCTCTTTCTGACCTTAGACTTCATCGTGATGGTGAATCTACTCTTCATTTAGAGTTTTTCACTGAGAGGTTCCGCTTCGCCGAAACCGTTTTGAGGTGTGCTAGGTAAAGTTTTTAGAGGTTAAAAATAGGAAAACTAAGGAAGAATATGTATTAATGAAACATACCTGACCAACCCTCACTTTGCATGCGAGATTATAGTGATTGCCTCTAGTAGAAATCGCAACAATTTGTGGGAGGCCTTGACAGAGAAAGTTTTATTGCGGGCAATAGGACTACAACAAAACCTAGCCTTTGAAAAACAAATAATACAAATAAACTGTTGCTGTTGTTGTTTCAGTCCGTATATCGCAATTCTCCACACTAGTCTGTAATATCCAAGTCTGTGCATCCCTGCGTTTCTAGTGGAATCTGCGAAATTTGAACCTGCTTACTGCAGACAAAACTTAATCGATCTCTCTCTCTCTCTCTCTCTCTCTCTCTCTCTCTCTCTCTCTCCCCCCCTCCCTCCCTCCCTCCCTCCCTCCCTCCCTCCCTCCCTCCCTCCCTCCCTCCCTCCCTCCTTCCCTCCCTCCCTCCCTCCCTCCCTCCCTCCCCCCCCCCCCCCACACACACACACACTTCCGTCCATTACCAAATTATCTGTTCCTTGCTGCCTGGGAACGTTTCTTATCAACCAGACTCCTCCCTTGAGTGAAGTTATGACGTAACGCCCTTCTCTACCAAATTGTGACAATCTCTCTCGTCTCTCTCCATTAGCTATTCCATCTACCCCTACCCATCTAATCTTGAGTCTTCTTCTGCAGCACCACATTTCATTAGCTTCTAGCCTCTTCTCTAAACTGCTTATTGTCTACGTTTCACGTCTGTACAAAACTATTACAGGTAAATTCCGGGGTGGTTCCTGTGACAGGACACGGCCGATTTCCTTCCTCGTCCTTCCCTACTATAAGGCTGTGCTCCGTCTCTAACGACTTCGTTGTGGACGAGACGTTAAACACTGATCTTCTTCCTTTCTTTGAATACATAAATTTGATATTAACATGTTTCTCTTTTTCAGAAAGACTTTCATTGCTATTGCTAGTCTGGATTTTGTATTCTGTCTACGTCGGCCACCGTCCGTAATTTTACTGCCCAGACAGCAAAACTCATCGGCTACTTTCGGTGTCTCATTCCCTAATCTGATTCCTTCAGCACCGCCTCCTTTAATCAGACTTCATTCAGTTATCCTTGTTTCACTTTTGTAGTTGTTAGTCTTCTAACCTCTTTTGAAGACACTATCCATTCCGTTCCACTCCTCTTCCTCCTCCTTTGCGGTGTGACAGAATTACATTGTCAACGGCAATCTCAAAGTTATTATTTCTGCTACCTGAACTTTAATTTCCTTTCTAAATTTCTCCACGATTCCTTTTACTGCTGCGTAATTACCGCTGCCCTTCCATGCCCTTAAACTCTTCTAACGGCAATGTAGATTCCGTATAGGTTGTAGATAACTTTCGCTCCCTGTATATTCTCCCTGTTAACTTCAGAACTGCAAAAGAGAATATTAGAGCAACATTTGTAAATGCTTTCTCTAATATACAAATGCTGTAAATGTAGGTTTGGATGTCTTCTAATATCGGTCGTAACGGTCAGTATTGCCGTGCAAGTCCCTAAGTTTCTCTGGAACACAAACTGATCTTCACCGTGGTCAACTTTTATTTGTGTTTGCATTTTGAAACCGTGCATGACTTACGAACAACGTTCCAGAGCATTGCAAAGCTTGAAAAACTGAATAAGTCAAGTGCTTTGTAGAGAGGAACGTGACCAGTGAGATGCAAGATCGCATTCTGAGTCACGAGAAGCATTTAGGAGACGCCATATTGGACTACATCGTTTGCAGTTGAAGCGCATATTTGCTGTGTTTTATGGCTTACGTCGTATGAATATATATGCTCAAAAATGGCTCTGAGCACTATGCGACCTAACTTCTGAGGTCATCAGTCGCCTAGAACTTAGAACTAATTAAACCTAACTAACCTAAGGACAACACACACATCCATGCCCGAGGCAGGATTCGGACCTGCGACCGTAGCGGTCATGCGGTTCCAGACTGAAGCGCCTAGAACCGCGCGGCCACACCTGCCGGCGAATATATATGCTGCTTGAAACCAACATCACATTGAGGCTGTCTTGAAAACACTTCGTTGTTCATAGGATTTGTTGTAATGAAATGATGGGAAACATCATGCAGGCGGATAAAGAATCTTAGAGTTTGATTGCTTTCGTATTATAATTTGTTGTCATTGTGTGTCGTTTCAAGGCAAAGTGCACTGAAGGTTTAAGAAAAACGCATCGTTCTTGGTAAATTTTGTTATAATTGTCAGTGAGCGACATATCAGCGATTGAAAGTTTCAGGACATCACAACATTAATAACATAGTCTTATTTAACAATAGTTCGCCACAGTGTAGTGGATAGAGGTACAGTGTTACAAATTCAGACGTACATGGTTCCGTTCGGCTATCCACACACTTTTTTTTGTTCTCTTTCACATTTTATAAACCGTTCTGGGCCGTTCTCATTAGTTTAATGAAAGTGTGTCCTGTAATATTCTGTCTTCTGTATACATAAGAGCACTTCTCAGAGGAGTCACTTTATGCGATTTTGTGAAAATGCATGGAAACATTGAAAAATTTAATAGTAGTATCGCAGTAAATAAATGTTTCTTGGATTTATCTAGTAGAGAGCTTTCAGCACATGTAGTAGGAGATTTTGCGATTTCTTGTTTAAAGTCTTGTGGATCCCAAATTCTTATTAGATCACTGCTTCTATCCAGTAAGGAAAACTCTTACAATGACGCTAGGATTTTACTAAGAAATAAGAATGATGGAATAATTTTTATCATATGTGGAAGACTATTGCAAATTTGTATCGCACTGTATGTAATTCTGAAAGCTGTCGACTTCACATGGAACTTTCCTTTTTGCCTTGTATCATGTTCTTTGATATTTGCGTTTTTATTTACATACGCTACAGACAGAACAACATACTTACCGTAGGAAAAAGGAAGGCATTATTCTTTTAAATAGGGCAGCGTAACAATAGTACTCCTGTCCAGTTTCGTGAACTGTGTTGTTTGCAAGCCAAATACAACCTACAACTGCCACCGGAGAGCTCTGCGGTCGGGTATCACGGTGAGAAGCGCGTTCTGATGTAAAGCTCGTACACCGACCACGGTGGAACGCTTCTCGTGTAAGGAAGGCTTACCAGCGCATGCATTCTGGCCGTGATCGCAAGTGGGACTTAGCGCCGCGCATCGGAAACTTCGATGCACGGACGAAAGGAACTTTGAAGTTGTAGAAATCTTTAAAGAATATGTACAGCTGAAGAGATGTAGCTTATCGAGCTGTCCAGTTTACCTTCATTTTTTTTTAATGATTACTTGATAGTAAGATGTTCACTTATTGTTGTCTGTCTAATTTTATTCGTAAAGGCACTGCTGTCTTACTAGTGCGTCACCTAGTCATTTGTGAACATATTACGTCGCGACGGAGACATATGGAACCCCCTACAGAGCTCCATTGATTACGTCTATCTCTGACATACCTGCTTTTCAATAGTAGTAGTAGTAGTAGTAGTAGTAGTAGTGCCATTGGCGACATTCATCTCCTGTCTCATCTCTCAAGGCATGTGGCTGGCTTGAATTCTACCAATGATCCGGTCACATGTGATGCCACACAAATACGTCTGCTGCACCAACATCCTCCTCTGCGTCTCTAATACTACAAGACAATTGCACGTGATCAAAAGCCTGCCGAGTCTACCCGGACGGATTGTCGGTGATACCATAATGCCTTTTTTTTCCCTCCGAGGATCTTCAAGATCGCTAAAATTATGTATATGATTGTGTCACTTAGCGGCAGAGAATCTCACTCCCAAGTGTTCGTTGTGCTGAATGGTGAATGAAATGGTGTGTGTGTGTGTGTGTGTGTGTGTGTGTGTGTGTGTGTGTGTGTGTGTGTGTGTGTGTGTTCAATGGAGCTAAGTTTCCGCTCCGCTTTCTTCGCTTACTTGACGAAAATAGACAGTACCACTCCACTGTACACCTCCAGCTCTATTTTCGGCTTATTACCTATCCGATTGTAAAACGTGTAGACGTGAAATGTTATAAGTGCTACATAGTTATATGCTCGTGTGACCGTCTTCCTTTTGTCGCAGTAAGTTGATTTTTTTTATATATATATATGTTGAGGAGTACCAGAAATAAGCAAATTGCAGCAATATGTGTTTCGGAAGAATGTTCGATTATTTTGAAAAATTACTGGCAGAGATAAGCCGTGAACAAATTCTCGCGCCTTTGAATTATAAAACGAAGCTTGCTTCACTGGACTATGATGAATACATAAAAAATTTGCGTCAGTCCTGATACATTATTAATTGTGAACATGCTCAGTAGTAATTTCGTATCCAAGGTGCAACTGTCACCCGCGCAATGAAACCGCCGATTAGTATACGAAAAAAGAACGCGGTTCTCTCGTCGTCGGCTTGTTTGCTTAAGACATTGTATTTCGCATACTGTTTATCCATGAAACTTTCCGAAACTAATATTTCTGTAAATTATTTGTGGCCTATTGTGCGTTGGTACCCATTGTTGCTTGTTCCAAAAACACCAGCAACGTAAACAATAGTTTCCTCCCTACTATTACATTTATGGCCATCATAATAGTCTTCAAAACTGTCCTATCACATTAGCACGAGCGATTTCAGAAACATCTTCGGAGATGTTATAGTGGAAACTCTACCGAAATAGTCTAGAAGACAATGGCTGTTTTCCCGGAATGTTTCATGTCGTATCAGGTTGCGGAAAACAGCCGTTAATTCTTTCCTTTAATTCTTTAAGTGACAATGTTCTATCCAGCACAGAAATGAAGTACCTGTCAATATGTACTCTTTGGGAATAGCAATCAGTAAAACTGCTCAATTTATCTCAGTCCACCATGAGTTACTGGGTGGTAAATGTTCATACCACTAAATCAGGAAAACAAAACCTTTGCTGAAAAGGTTTGCTAATTTTCTGTAGATTTTTGTAGTGTCAACTTTGTTAGTAAACGTATACTCTTACGAGGAAGACATTTCAAAAGCACTGGGGTGCGCGACCAACTTTCGACAACACATGTCAACTCAAATTTGCAGCCCCTTCAGTTTCACGACTTTCAAGAAATGCTTCTACAAGCACAGACGAAGAGTCTATCCTATGAATAAACTATTTGTCATGTTGCATATTTTCGTTGATCATCTTGCACGAGCACTGTCAGCGTAAATAATCTATGTTACCTCAATGGATAACATTTGCGACATAATTCGTGAAAAAATATTATCTTTAGTGCTCAGTCTTCATTAGAAGCAGCATTTTGCCGTATATAATCATTAAAGCTGTATGTAAATGGAATGAATTCACAATCTGATTCGATGTACAGCCTGGAAGACAACTAGCTGTAAAGATGCTAAAAATCTGGCCTCGTAGTGATTTTTATGCTGTGTAATGTACGAGAGATTACTTTGAATTGAACTTAGTTCGTAGTAATAAAATCGGATGTTTGTAGTAAAAAAGTAATGAACAACAGATCAGTAGTAGATACATTTACCAATGTCACGTAGTGTAAATGGTTCAGATGTATTAATTCCACAAGGAAACGGTGACCAAAATGAAAGAAATAAGACGCGTAGTGCTTGTAGTTGTAGTAGCTACAATATAAACGGTGGTACTAATAAGTAGACAATTGGTTAAGGGGCCAGTAGCAATTATCTAGTAGTAATAGTAGTAGTAATCAGATATTCAGCTATTTTTTGTTAAATTAATTTGTAATGAATAGTAATAATTGCTGTACACACAATTTCATATATTTTGTGTAGATTGTAGGGCTTCTTTTAACTATCTGGATAATAGATTGTAATTGTAAGGAATACAACAATCAACCAGAACATTATGACCACCGACCTACTATAGATACAAAACCGTCAAGGCGATAGCAGCGTCGCCTGGCGAGGAATAACTGTTAGACACACGCACGGTGCATGTAGTATCACTGAGCGTGCTGTACGTGTGTACAGATTGGGCAAGGCGCGCGATCTATCTGAGTTCGAACGAGGGCAGATTGTGGTGGCCTGGAGGCTCGTCACGAGCATTTCGGAAACTGCACGACTTGGGTGTCGAAAGAGTGCTGTGGTGAGTGTCTTCAATGCGTGGCGAAACCAAGACGAAACCACACCCAGACGGCGTTTGATTGGGTGGCCATCCCTCGTTACAGATGTCGGACGTCGTAATCTGGGAAAACTGGTAAAACACGACAGGCGGCAGACTTTAGCGGAACTAACATCAGACTTTAATGGTGGGCAGAGTAAAAGTGTGTGTGATAAACAAACAGTGTACGGAACACTCATGCATGTACCAATATTAAAACCACGACCAGTGGAACAGCTCCTTGACACCAGTACTGCGGGACGGAGACAAGCTGGGGGCGGTTCCATTTTGGTCTGGGGAACGTTGACCTGGGTATCCGTGGGATCAGTGGAGCTCGTGCAAGACACCATGACGGCCAAGGAGTATCGTACACTGGTTGCAGACCACGTACACCCCTTCATGACCATCAGGTTTCCCGACGGCATTGGCATTTGTCAGCAAGATAATGCGCCATATCACAAGGCCAGGAATGTGATGGAGCGGTTCAAGGAACACAATGGGGAATTCCAGCTGATGAGCTGGCTCCCCAGCTCGCCGTATCTGAACCCCATCGAACACAACTGGGATGTGATTGAACGTGACGTCTGAGCTCATCGCCCCCTCCTCGGAATCTACGAGAATTAGGTGACTCTTTTGTGTGTGTGTGTGTGTGTGTGTGTGTGTGTGTGTGTGCACGCGGCGCGCGCCCAGAGCGACCTATCAAATCACTGCTTCCATGCCACGACGCGTCGCGTATACGGGAGTATTCCCGCTGAGCAGGTTGGTATAAAGCTTCTATTAAAGTTCGAGGGGTTTCCTCAATATATTGTCTGTGTTACGTGACTGCTAGGTAACACAACTTGTTTTTGTTCATTCTATGACTTTGTAAAACGAACTGTTTGAAGTCTCCCCGAGTGAGAGGTCAGATGTATTACTTGATTTTTGAATGCTCCCAAGTTGAAACCTACAGAAAGTTGGCGTCAACTAATGGGAGTGAACGGTGATACACCTATGAAGGAAAGAAATGTGAGAGTGTTGAACAACGAACGATCAGATTTGCACGAAGAAACTTCATCCGAACGTCCATCATTCGTAAAAGTTTATATGAAGAGTAAATATAAAACGAAATCGTGCAGTACATCTTTCCACGAAGCTCAAAGAGCTCTTGGCTGGGGAACGTTATGCAAGTGACGCAGGTATGAAGAGCGCAGTGGAATATCGAACTGACGGCAACATAGTACAACACGGGAATTATGCAGCTCCTGGGCAGACATAAAGGAAGCGATTCTTTAGAAAATTAAAGTAATCTTCGATGTCGTGATACGATAAACTCGCTGGCTGAGAGGCCGTGCTAAGTGCATTAAGTTTCAACGGGAGTTGACACTTTCTTTGTATTATGTGACTCTTTTCTTGTACTAGAATATGTTTCTGGAATTTGATAAAGCCGAACTGTTGTTAATGCATCCATCACCCTCGCAGATACATGAATTAATCTTTTTCCCTGACGAAGGTATTCCACCAAGTTACGTTATACCGATGGCCTAATTTATAACTACTCTTCCTGAATCAATTTGGTTAGTTATCAGTTGCCACTTTCTACGTGCGTGGAACGTAACTGCAGCTTCAGTTCCGATAAGCTCCAAAGGAGTTCAGGCCGGGACTGTGAAGTCTATTTAAGCAGACGTACCAGATCGTTATCGAATCTCAGTACATTTTTTTACCTATTATTAAATCTATCAGTGGCTAAGAAAGGAGTTTAGTAGGCACCAACAAAAGTTTTTTTATCATTTGCCCAATAACATAAAATGTCTGGTAGCTAGCAAAGAAGGTTTTATATTTAACTTAAAATCACTCTTCCTGGACAACTACTATTCCATTTACGAACTTCTGCTTAAAAACCAGTAGCCAGTAAAGAAGATAGGATTAGTACTCGTCAATTTTAACACTAATCATGTGTTCATATCCAATGAACTGACTCGTTCCGCATCACTTCGATAAAAAATCGTTAAAATGATATATGGAACATGTAAGTAAACTCTGTGCACCTTAGTAGGTCGTTAGAACAGCATAATGTGAAGTGGTAAGGTGCACTACTCTGGCAGTTCCGAGAAAAATCGCAAGAGAAGTTTTACGCGTCTATTATGTACACGATGTATCTGTGGGAGGAAGTTTGGTGCAACGAGTCACTGTGGTCGTTTGGTTAGAGTTCACGTGTCGAAAGAGGGTCGTGGATGAGGCGACGATTCGAATCCCGCGAACACTTATTTTTAATCACTGGTCATTTTATTTTATTTATGATATTTGAGAGATAATATGATGAAAAAAACCATGTATTTGCATGAAAGTTTCAATTTATGTTTTCTTGTCTGTATGTGAAATAACACATTGCAACTTGTGATGTCGAGAGCACATCCGACGAGTAATTGTACATTACTCTCGTGGTGTAGCACACGGCAATTTACTATATTAATGATGGTGAATAACGTCATTCGGATCATTATTTATCGAGGTTTGGCTTGGACTTTTCAAGCTTGTCCCTCTTCCTTGAAAATGTACAGAAATTAAATAGCCAAATAACATTCGAAATTCACCAAAACTTCATGAAAACGCACGTGGTTTTTTTAATATATTACCTCTTAAGTGCGATATAAATTAAATAATGTGACCAGTGATGAAAAAAATATAGATTAAAAAAATATACGTTTGCTGAATCCTCATCCACGATCCTCTTTCGAAGCGCCACACACTAACTTCTTGCACCCAGTACCTTTGCCGGGCGCGGTGGCCGTGCGGTTCTGGCGCTGCAGTCCGGAACCGCGGGACTGCTACGGTCGCAGGTTCGAATCCTGCTTCGGGCATGGTTGTGTGTGATGTCCTTAGGTTAGTTAGGTTTAAGTAGTTCTAAGTTCTAGGGGACTTATGACCTAAGATGTTGAGTCCCATAGTGCTCCGAGCCATTTTTTGAACCCAGTACCTTTCCACCGATACACCAGTTACGTAACAGACGCGTAAAACTTCTCTTGCGATTTCCTCGGAATTGCCAGAGTAGTGTATCGTACTACTTTCACATTCACTGATGTAAGTTTCAAAACTAGGTGTGAAGAGCACAATGATGCACCTAGGCCCAACATTTTAAGCAAATCAGCATTTTCCACCAACCTAACCAGTAATAAACGTGCTTTAGATAGAAGTGAAAGCAATCACCAGGTTATACATTATGCTGCTAGAAAAAACAAATCTCAATAATCAAACTTTTATTTTAATAATTTTTAATATGAAAATTTTTGGGTGGTCCATTACATTAACAGTTGAACTGTGATACTCCCAAGAAAACATGATGGAAAAATTGAGCACGATTCAAAACCCCTGTACACCATTTCAGTACCGATAAAAAAAAAACGTTTCGTCACTGAACTCCACATTGCAAGAAAGCACTAACATTATCACAGCTACTCTACATTTGTAATGGCATTTTCGCCATTCACTATGCTAAAGAACTTACGTAATTTCACTCTACGGTTGGGCGCACATACGTAAATGTTAAACAGCAGCATAAATGCATCAAATTAATGTTGCCCGTGTGGGCCTGAGAGCTCAAAACCGGATTCTTGTTACTGGATATGTAAGTAAGAAAATACACTCCTGGAAATGGAAAAAAGAACACATTGACACCGGTGTGTCAGACCCACCATACTTGCTCCGGACACTGCGAGAGGGCTGTACAAGCAATGATCACACGCACGGCACAGCGGACACACCAGGAACCGCGGTGTTGGCCGTCGAATGGCGCTAGCTGCGCAGCGTTTGTGCACCGCCGCCGTCAGTGTCAGCCAGTTTGCCGTGGCATACGGAGCTCCATCGCAGTCTTTAAGGGGATACGGAATCACCTATCCCCGCAATGTTAATATATGCCTACTATAGGGAACATTTTCTCACAAACTACTGGAGACAGAGAGGTAAAAATTTTACTGTATGTGCACTCATATGTTACAACAATACTGAAACAACAGTTTATTGTCAAAGTATTTTCTTACAGAGATATTGTACATTTATTTTTAAGTAAATTTTTTCCATCGCTTTTTACTAGACTATCACCCCTAAGTCTTTTGTAAATCAAGTAATTAAAAAATCGTTGTTTCAGTATGTAATAGGGACCTATGTCACTACGTCATAAAAATTTCAGACTTCTAGGTTGACCAGTACCTGAGATAATGTTCCTAGATGAAGTAAAAAGTAAACTTACGGGAAACGGAGAAAGAAGATTAAAACATTCCTGATCCGTAGCTAATACCCCCTTCACAGTCTTCATAATCATCTTCAAGTCTTCTTTTGGCACCCCTCTGCACCTGTCTTGCTTTTTTCACTAATGTCTTGATTATATTATCAGCATGCCTTAGTCTGTGCTGATCTAAAAAGAACATAGCACGTACCGTACGGGAACCAACACACATACCCAACTTTTGAAGGACCTGGCATTTAGTTATATTTCCAAGATTGAAGGTTGCCACAGCATCGTACACACCAAAATGTAGTGTATTAATTCCGACAAACACTGTTTTTGGGAGACGATGCCATATCACACTATTCAAGCACTCGTTGGGGTTCTGCGTTTTTCCGTGAAGACATTTCATCAGAAGACTTCTGTCAGCCAGATCTCTGAAAATGGGCTTTATTTCTGCCATGATGGCTGATGGTAGACTGTGGTGGTGAATGTATTTCTCTCCTGTTGTTAGTCCCCTATTGTATTTACACCAGCTGTTTTCACCTTTGGGGCACAAACCATGTTGTGGATGCTCATCCGTGGATGCGGTGTGGAAATATAAAGCCCATATAGCTCTCCTCATTTCTTCAAGATTGCCTGTATTTTGCCTGATTGCAAGGCCATAGCAGTTCTGAATGTGGTCTATTATGGAATCAGTCAATCTTCCTCTGCCATCCAAGGTTTTCCCATCATCTAGTTTTTTCCCTTTCATAACTGATTTTAACCTTCTCAGCCTGGCACCCATTCTCTTCTGCACATGTCCTATACATTCAAGTTTGCTTATATTTACACTGTTCCCATATGGTTTGCTTTCCAAAACTTCTTTGAATGCTTTAGAGTCACCATCTCCCAGATATTTGACATAGCGAACATTATACCACTGTGAAGAGCGATGAAAAATTTTCTTCACCCCAGCAACCTCCATGCCACCACTACTACCATAATAATTAGCAATACAGTCATCACTGTGTTCATTTTTCAGCCTGCCTGTGCACCTACAGTATTTAGACATTATTGCAACATCAATAACCTTGCCAGTATCAACACTAGTTGCTGTTACAACACCAGTGTTGGAGGTGTGGCCCCTTTTCTGCCACGTGCCATCAAACGCCACTGTGAGGTCACGACTGCCGTCATTTTCTTCCACTGCTTCTTCCACAGCAACCTGCATTGACTTCTGTGCTACATCTTCAACTGCAGATCCTAGTACATAATTGTAAGCTTCAAACTTTGAAGGTGCACTTGGAAGATTTAGAACACCACATAGCATATCACCAGCTGCTTTGCCCTTACCAATTGCTCGCAATCCATAAACTAACCTAATATTTACACTATAAAGTTCAGTTTTCTTGTATCCATTATTTACAGTTACTGAAACCGAACTTGGAAACTTACAGCTGTACTTACAAACACTGCATATTAAATTAAACTGGGCAGCCAGGCCAACATGGGATTCTACTTTCAGAGAAACGTTTCCATGACATTTTTTGCAGCACAAACTGTTTTCAAGAGCTTCACACAATATATTCGTATCAATGAGTTCAAAAACTTCATTCCCTCTATCAAGTAAATTATATTTCTCTTCCAAATCTCTTAGTTTTTTATGAGAAGCACTGTTTTCATTTGGTGTAAGTTCGTTCGGCAAATCAGTAATAAGTGGATTCACATTTTCCAACAGTGATGATGATGAACTGCTTTGCTTTGCTAATGAATCATTATTTCTTTTCTTTTGCCAGTTCACACGCTTTTTAAATACTTTTGCTTTAGCTCTAGGCATTTTCACTGCGAAAAATGAAGCACTAAATACGAAATAACTCAACAACAACTACTTTCTTATATCACACTGTTTACAAAACAGTCCCGCCACAAAGTCAAAGAGTAACTTGAGGAAACCAGAGAGAAACATTTTCGGGCAACTAGCGTATAAATAGTCGCTGGAAACCGGGATATTTGAATTCATGTCACTTTAAAGGTACTGCCAAAAAGTTCATGGTCAGCCACGAGAGACGTGTATAACTAAAGCGCAATACCCGATCTCACAAATATATAAAAATAAAATAGTTATAATTGTAGTAGAGCTATGTATGATACGTCATTTTAAAGAGGAAACATGGCAGAATATAATACGCCAATAAAAAAAAATTCGATTTTTTAACCCAAAATCCGATTCCGTATCCCCTTAACACTGGTAGCATGCCGCGACAGCGTGGACGCGAACCGTATGTGCAGTTGACGGACTTTGAGCGTGGGCGTATAGTGGGCATGCGGGAGGCCGGGTGGACGTACCGCCGAATTGCTCAACACGTGGGGCGTGAGGTCTCCACAGTACATCGATGTTGTCGCCAGTGGTCGGCGGAAGGTGCACGTGCCCGTCGACCTGGGACCGGACCGCAGCGACGCACGGATGCACGCCAAGACCGTAGGATCCTACGCAGTGCCGTAGGGGACCGCACCGCCACTTCCCAGCAAATTAGGGACACTGTTGCTCCTGGGGTATCGGCGACGACCATTCGCAACCGTCTCCATGAAGCTGGGCTACGGTCCCGTACACCGTTAGGCCGTCTTCCGCTCACGCCCCAACATCGTGCAGCCCGCCTCCAGTGGTGTCGCGACAGGCGTGAATGGAGGGACGAATGGAGACGTGTGGTCTTCAGCGATGAGAGTCGCTTCTGCCTTGGTGCCAATGATGGTCGTATGCGTGTTTGGCGCCGTGCAGGTGAGCGCCACAATCAGGACTGCATACGACCGAGGCACACAGGGCCAACACCCGGCATCATGGTGTGGGGAGCGATCTCCTACACTGGCCGTACACCACTGGTGATCGTCGAGGGGACACTGAATAGTGCACGGTACATCCAAACCGTCATCGAACCCATCGTTCTACCATTCCTAGACCGGCAAGGGAACTTGCTGTTCCAACAGGACAATGCACGTCCGCATGTAAACCGTGCCACCCAACGTGTTCTAGAAGGTGTAAGTCAACTACCCTGGCCAGCAAGATCTCCGGATCTGTCCCCCATTGAGCATGTTTGGGACTGGATGAAGCGTCGTCTCGCGCGGTCTGCACGTCCAGCACGAACGCTGGTCCAACTGAGGCGCCAGGTGGAAATGGCATGGCAAGCCGTTCCACAGGACTACATCCAGCATCTCTACGATCGTCTCCATGGGAGAATAGCAGCCTGCATTGCTGCGAAAGGTGGATATACACTGTACTAGTGCCGACATTGTGCATGCTCTGTTGCCTGTGTCTATGTGCCTGTGGTTCTGTCAGTGTGATCATGTGATGTATCTGACCCCAGGAATGTGTCAATAAAGTTTCCCCTTCCTGGGACAATGAATTCACGGTGTTCTTATTTCAATTTCCAGGAGTGTAGTAACTACTTTGTTTGTTTTATTAATTAGGATTCTGCATTTACAGGTTCCGCCGTGCGCTATGGAAGAAATATTCAGTTCTCTGTTAAATTTTTCGACAGTTCATGCTTTGTTGCTGCATTTACAAAGGGACCATCAGACCTTGTTTGTCACGGATTTTGCTGAGCCTAGAGGGACCTGTCTGGACTGCCTGGTTAGCAGCTTTTTATGCGACGACCACTTGTTTCCGAGAAAATCGATGTTGAGATTTTGTTCGTACACTTTATACCCGTAATGTTAGTTGCTTCAACTAAGCGAGCGTAGCGGCCAATATTCGCGACTAGAACATTGGTGCTACGAGCTAGTCCTCCCTGTCTACTTTTTTTCTTTTTCAATTTCGCCGTACAGAATGTCATTAAATACCACGTCATCCAAACTTATTCGAAATAGTAATTTTCACATTAGTAGTTTCATTAATAAAGCAATCATGACAACAGACTTTCTTCAAATGTCTGTTCCGTCTGTGGTTCGTACTTAAAATTCCAAATATTTCGACAACATTTTCTCCTTACGTTTCCTTTCGTCTTGTCTCCTCTCCCTCACGGGCTGTTACGTCATTCACATACCTGTAAACTGCCAGCTGACATGTTAATGATATTACTACGGCGAAAATGACTAATTTTGAACAATTTTGCATGAGATACTATTTAATGATATTCTGTACGATAAAACTGAAAGAGTAATAATCGAACAGGATTGGAACCCACACTGTCAAACTGGTAGCCGTGAACCTTAGCCGCTGAAGTAAGCTCGCTTGTTCAAATCATACCGAAGTTTATAGGTAATAGAAGGTATGAATGAAACTTTATAATCGATTTTCTTGGTAACTAGGGGCCGTCGCACGAAAAGTCGCTAGCTAGGTACTCCCGAAAGGTCCGTCAACATCGTTAGGACTCGTAAAATTCGTGACTGACATGTCTGATGAGCTCCTTGTTAGCTTCGGATCGTTAGTCCGACATGGCTCGGGTGCCCTGGGAATATGTTGCGCTTCAAACAGAATATTGAGTTGATACTTCACTTTTTGATCGTTAAAGCCTTAGCTGTGCTTTTGCAGTGCATTTTAGAGAGACCGAGAGAGAGAGAGAGAGAGAGAGAGAGAGAGAGAGAGAGAGAGAGAGAGAGAGGTGGTGAGGCGGGGGGGGGGGGGGGGGGGGGGAGTGCCATTACAGAGCACTAAATTGCCAATTAATATCAGATTGATGAAGCTCGGGAATATAATATAGGTTGTAGAATTAAATTGAAATTCCTGTATAATTCTAGTTACGTTCAGCTGGCGACCATTCCAAAGACATTATGTACTCTGACATATTCAGTTACTCCTTATTTTTACTGTTCGTTGCGCGTATTAACCATGTGTTTAAGATTTTTCAGGCTTTTCCTTGCGCTGTTGCGACGAGATGTTCCATTTCTTGAAATTTTTCTTTAGTGGCAACGAAAGTCTCATTAAATACATTACTTCAGAATTTCATTGATGCTGTTTTCAGGACTATCGCGGAAGTAACGTAATCTGGAGAAACATGTACAAATATCCACTTATACTCTCTAACCCTATACGCGGTGTTCTTTAAAGAGTTACCAGAATATTAGATGCCCTAGTGTCACGTATTCTTCGGCCCTCTACGTTTTAATGATCTCACATTTTAAACCAAAACACTTGTAGTATAGGTGGTATAGAGGGGAAGCCAGTAGGTATTCTTTTCTTTATACTTCCGGGATATGCAAGTGTCAGTACAAGGAAATGGGTTCCGTACGCAGCATGGGCATGCATTAGTTTAGAGCCTGTACGACATCAGCGTGCGAAATGTATTACCGACGTAAGCTAATCAGTTCATCCATCACACACATCTTGCGTCATCCGTGCTGAGACTAACATAACAGAGTTGTCCGCAGCTCGTGGTCGTGCAGTAGCGTTCTCGCTTCCCACGCCCGGGATCCCGGGTTCGATTCCCGGCGGGGTCAGGGATTTTCTCTGCCTCGTGATGACTGAGTGTTGTGTGCTGTCCTTAGGTTAGCTAGGTTTAAGTAGTTCTAAGTTCTAGGGGACTGATGTCCATAGATGTTAAGTCCCATAGTGCTCAGAGCCATTTTTGAACTAACATAGTTCCCTAAAATGACAGTAATGCAGTTCTGCTGTTAAATTTATTTAGGAAACTGAAGAGAGAAGGGGTCATAGGCGTGTGGAATCATTTATTACTCTGTTATATAGAGAGTTAAACAATGAGTAATTCTAACTAGATATTTCATGTTTCAGAAAGCAAAACGCAAAAAAGTTCACTGGACAACTACTAGTAAGCATTTGTAGATGTTTTATTCAATTATAGTACAGTTTTCTATGTGATTCTTGGTCAAATCGGGAGACAAAAAAAGTGAGTGAACACCGTGCAATACTATACGCCGCGTGAACAAGCTCCAGCAAGCACTTCACTGTGGCTTGGCACGTACATACCTCATGTGGATGTAGATAAACCTTGTGTAGCGACGTTTGTCTCCACCTGTAATTATTAAACGTCCTAACAGTAAAAATTTTAATCCGATTTGATTTATTATAAACAAAGGTACTGTAATTTGTTGCACACAATTGCATGAAAAAAATTTGTATTTGCTCATAATTCATAGCGTCTCAAAATACCAATCTGAATTAGTATTAATTCAGATGGCAAAAAATTGTGTTCATAGAAACATTGTCATTTATTATTCATAACTACATCAGTTAATTAAAATACCTAGCAAAATTCACGAAAAATGTATCATATTCAGACTCAAATTTTTCGTTTCGGAAAGTTTCTGTTTGAAGGTTTACCATTGCTATAGACGCTCTTGTACTGCTACAGAGGGGCCACACGGCAGTCTGATTAATGTAGCTTCTTATATTTATGGTACGGTAAGATGAGAACTCGGATAATAATTTTCCAAAAACGTTCAACTTTAAAGTTTTCCGGTCGTCGTTACTATGCTAAAAAAGGGCGATTTTTTTTATAGGTCGCGTGACTATGTGGTAGAATGCTCGCGTTCGATTCTCGGCTGATCCAAGATTTTAAACAGAGGTGCATGTTCCACTAGAAATTCCGTGAAGTTTAAAATACGTGAAGATGGGGAAAAAAATCGGAAGCGCTAGAGATCGGTTATTGCTGCTTCGAGTTTCCTTTCGCTCATTGTTTCGTTTTTTTCGTTCAATTCAAATACCTACGTCATTTAAATATAAAATCTATGTAATTACTATTTTTATGAAAAATACTTGTTTTCTTATGTATAATTACATCACACACACACACACACACACACACACACACACACACACACACACACATCCAGTTTTCGCTACAAATAAAATTTTTTAATTTATGATATTTCATAGAAGATTATGAAAAACTTAGCGATTAAATTCTCTTTCATCTTTATACATTTCACGGCTCAGGGAAGTGTTCATAGAACATGCACCTTTATTTTAAATTTTACTTGGGCTGGGAACTGAACCTACGCCACACACATAGTAGGCACGCATTTTACCACACAGCCATAGCGCACTGTCGAGAAACATGGGCCTCGCTTTAGCACATTAAAGACAGTGGGAAAACTTGAAAGTCGATTTTCTCGATAATTTTTGAGGGTTGCATCGAACTGCTTTGGATTGACGTTTGTACTAAACTTCCCGCCAAACTTTCAGGAAAAATTCCTCACACACAAATAAAGAAAAGATGTTATGTGGGCACGTGTCCGGAAACGCTTAATTTCCATGTTGGAGCTCATTTTAGTTTCGTCAGTATGTACTGTACTTCCTCGATTCACAATCAACATGTGTGAGCTGACGAGAATCCGCACGCAGTTGTGCAATCACGTCATCAACACAGATTTTCTGTGAACGTGTGGGCAGGCATTGTTGGTGATGTCTTGATTGGGCCCCATGTTCTTCCACCTACGCTCAATGGAGCACGTTATCATGATTTCATACGAGATACTCTACCTGTCCCGCTAGAACATGTGCCTTTGCAAGTACGACACAACATGTGGTTCATGCACGATGCAGCTCCTGCACATTTCAGTAGAAGTGTTCGTACGCTTTTCAACAACAAATTCAGTGACCGATGGATTGGTAGAGGCAATTCCATGGCCTCCACGCTCTCCTGACCTCAACCCTCTTGACTTCCATTTATGGGGGCATTTGAAAGCTCTTGTCTACGCAACCCCGGTACCAAATGTAGAGACTCTTCGTGCTCGTATTGTGGACGGCTATGGTACAATACGCCATTCTCCAGGGAGCTAGGGATTCCATGCGACGGAGGGTGGATGCATGTATCTTCGTTAACGGAGGACATTTTGAACATTTCCTGTAACAAAGTGTTTGAAGTCACGCTGGTACGTTCTGTTGCTGTATGTTTCCATTCCATGATTAATGTGATTTGAAGAGAAGTAATAGAATGAGCTCTAACATGAAAAGTAAGCGTTTCCGGACACATGTCCACATAACATATTTTCTTTCTTTGTGTGTGAGGAATGTTTCCTGAAAGTTTGGCCGTACCTTTTTGTAACACCCTGTATATACATACAAAAATCCTAGTGTCATGTGTTCCCCTTGTTAAATAAATATAATAACTTTTCTGAACCAATCTCCAGTTGTCAGTATGTAAAATGCTGAATAACTATGAGTTGAATTATGGAGAAATTCTGCAGTGTTCTTTGTAGGCGAGTAGCGAGATTCTACAAGGTGTAAAAAACTTAATTGTAAATTTGGTTGTAAAAATACTGTTTCTAGTATTATCTGTCCAGGGTCTAAAATGGTACTACTACTGGGTGAGTAAAACGAAGTCCTTAACGTATTTAGAATTCAACACGTTAAACGATTAATGACTGGATTCCATCTAAGAATTTTATGGCTGCGCTGTAGCCATTTTGGCAATTAATAAAGAAAATATATTCACAATACTGATCATAGAGAGCATCGCCGGCCGTTGTGGTCGAGCGGTTCTAGGCGCTTCAGTCCGGAACCGCGCTGCTGCTACGGTCGCAGGTTCGAATCCTGCCTCGGGCATAGATGTGTGTGATGTCCTTAGGTTAGTTAGGTTTAAGTAATTCTAAGTTCTAGGGGACTGATGACCTCAGCTGTTGAGTCCCATAGTGCTCAGAGCCATTTGAACCACAGAGAGCATCTGTTGGTAATGCAAAGTTTGGAGTAACAGAATCTGCTTGTTACGAAAACTCCACTACCGTTATGCCACTCAGCTAATCGTTTTAAAACCGAGGTACCAACTTCCTGCAGTAAACTGATTTCAGGAGTTGTTGCTGAACGTTAATCCTGCAAGATAATGTTGCAGCAATGACTGTGCAAAAACATACTCTAGGAATTACACTGATACTATCGAAATACACAGAAAAAGACAAGAATAGGGCAATATTTATGAGCGCTGTTGGTTCAGCATTAGCCTAAATGACCTTCAGTATATTATCCATTTTTCTCTGCACTAGTCGTGGAGCTTGCTGGCCTTGTTACGTGTTAGCTGTATAAAATACAAACTATTTGTTTTCATAGGGGTCGTCTCCCTCTCCCTCAAAATAACTGTAATTGGGTATTTTTCGTTGCGTTAGTACTGTTTCTGTGTTAACTTCGCAGGCCCGCATTATATCCTATGTCAGTATGTTGGCGGTGGGGGAGGGAGGGGAAGGTGGGGAAAAGTGAGAGTGGCAGTTATACAAAAGAAAAATATGAGCGTTAAAAATTAGACATCTCTTTTTGTCTTAAGATGACAATATAGAAAACGCCTTTTTGTAAATTGTTGCAGATTAGAGAACATATTGTGGGACAGGGCTTGGGGAACGGTATGAGACCGACAGACACAATTCATACTATTTGTGTTCTTGAAAAGTTCACCATTCAGTAAATAACATTTTCTTTCTCTTCCGACTGACATCAATCGTTGTAGAGCTGTATAGCAGTTTGCGTAAGTTCTTAACCGTCATGTTACGTAGTACGCTGTTAGCGGTGACACATGATGTGACCACTACATCGTTCAACATCGGAAATTTGAAACATTTTTCGCCAGCGAACGCTAGTGACGTAATTTCACTAACTTACATTTCTGCCATTTAACTGGGTTCCTAAACTTCCGGAAATTTAATTAGTGTATAGTTGCCGTCGTGAACGTAGACAGGCGGTTTTATGCAACAGCGTCACGTCTACACAGTTACCAGAATGAAGTTCCGCTGTTGCTAATGCTGTTGCTCACAGCAAATAGGGCTCCCGTACTGTTCGCCGGCGGCCACAAAGGTTCCATTAGCAGTTTAATCGGAAACATCACAAGTTGTTCCGCGCGTTTGCTGCCATAGGATTGGGGTTTTTCATTGAGTTACTGCTGAATAACGTCGCAGTGGCACGAAAAAATAGCTTCTCTATAACAGTCGATATTCAAAGAAAATGTGTAGTGTGTTTCGATGTAACGTCGCTTAGTCTGATGTAAAAGTCCTTATTAAGAAAACTAATTACACAATTATGGAGAAATAAGCGCGCTGACAGCGAATTACCTTACTAATATCAGTGCTATGAAGCGTTAAGCTGAAGTGTCCACAAAGTTTAAATAATGAATATGAAGCGTAGTGACATAGCTATCGCAAGAATAACAAGGCTGAAGAATCATTTAATTGGTACACAATACTGTCGGTTTCTGTGAAAATAATAGTATTGCGGTACAATTAAAATGTATATAAGAGAAAATAATTTAAAATAAGTGTGATGAACTGACGCGATCGTCCCAAAATTATTTTGTAGTATCTAGAAATCAAGTTTTCAAGAATATGAGTTTGGAAAGTGCAGTATTTGCTTAGGTAGAAGGATAAATGAATTCATCCTTGATTTCTGGTAAAAATTCATTCTTTTTAGAAAACAAAAACTAAATTAAGGGTAGACGATAAGAAAGTGAACATGTTGGTGTATGTTTAAATCTTTCCAAAACAAATCTCAAGACTGTCACAATCATCACAAATAAGAATTGATCCTTTAAGTTTACATAGCACAATATCTTAAGCCACTTGCAGACAAATGTCATCTAGAAACTCAGATCAGGATCGGAAATGATTCTAACGTCTATTGTTCGATGGAAACTCGCATGAGAAATAAACTGCCGTTTATGCACATTGTCAGAACTGGAATAATACAGGCATTGCAATGTTTTCGTTTTTGGAAGCCTACATTATCGAGAAGATACCTGGAATAAAAAAAACACAGATACCGCAATGAACAATGTCAGATTTTTTCCAAGGAACCAACGTCAAAAATAAAATATTGCAAAAGAGAGAAATACAATGATGCGACACTCTGAAATATAGTCGTACAGGGCAGGTTATGCCACAGAGCCAAAACAGTTGTAGCAGAAGCAAGTCAAGGAGGAGCTGAACAGCTGAGCTATAACTGTCGGTGGTTCAAAGCTAGGTGGGATATACCGCCAGCAGCAAACCGTGCACATAAATCGGACTCTTCCTAAATTTCTAGTTATTGTATAGTACTCCTAAAGGACTGTGTATCTGAACCCTAAAAATGTTTTTAGTGCAACATTTCTAATGATTTACCGTTGACAAATTGATGGATGGCTGCCAAATAAATAAATAAATAAAGTTGACTAGCTGCCTCTTATTTTTACACAGTCAAATGTAGAATTGTGGCAGAAATCATAGCAGTGACTTCTTATTCGATATACAAACAATCCGACAGAACAAAATTCTTTAACGAACTTGTTGGTTTCTGCATACTCGGAATAGTAGGGTCCTTTGTCTAATTTAGTTCCGCACGTAATGCGTTGGCATCTGGTTGATGATATTGGAACAGTGATGAATATTCTACCTGCATCGAGCTAGGTGGCTTTGTGGTTAGCTCATTGATCTCGCTTTCGGGAGGAACTCATCTGAACATGCGGATTTATGTTTTCCGTGGTTTCCATAAATTATGAGAGCAAATGCCAGCTCCGATTCTTTGGAAAGGAAGCTACCAATTTCCTTCTCCGTCCTTGTCCGATTATAGCGTCGCGTTCGGTCTCAAACAACAACGTCATCGATAGGACGTTAAACCATCCTATTCCTTGTTGAATGAAACAGCATTTAAAGTTCATTGTAACAATTACATACACAACCAATCGCTACGTATACTCCGCTTAAGGAAAAAAAAAAGTGGATGACTCATATCACCGTGGTGCTTTTGTTACCTTTCCTGCAAGATCATATTTTTGAACGACCGAAAGTGAATGAAATTCTTTTTTTAAAAGGGCGTTAGGGAAACTTTATCCAGCCAGTAAAGAAATTAGCGGTCCAGCTTACAGTGAGAGGAAACGCAAGAAAAATACTAGGCCACTAAGAAAATAAGTTTTGTTTTTCCAATCCTGGCGGCTGGCTTACCTTTTCAATAAGAAAGACGCTTTTAAATTTTAGTTGCGGCCGACAACTAAAGCTAACTGGAGGGTGGGAGGGAGGGAGGGAGGGAGGGAGGAAAGAAAGAAGGAAGGAACTGACTGACTGACTGACTGACTGACTGTTATATAGAGAATGGACCGAAAGTATGGTCTTGCACATGGTTCATTTTACATCGCATTGGAACGCATATAAAGGTAACAGGTTAATCTATTGTATTGATCGTCTTGCTTTCGATGAAAATAGTTACCTGTCACAAACTAAGGCTTGCAGCTATTCGAAAACAATGTAGGACGTAAAAATTCAAATAGTAACTACGCATTCAGTGAGATTCGTATAATGTCAGTTCGCGAATTACTTCATTTCTTGTTTAATTAGCGTCCGGATCTATATACCGGCGTATTGACTGTCACCCTGCCATCATTTCTGCGTATCTATTACAGTGGTCGCCAAGTTGGAAACCCTAAATTATGGCGCCTCGTGCTAACGTAGATTTGAAGTTGCTTATTGTATTCGAGCTTTGGTCTCCCTCTAAAACTTGTACCCCCACACTAACAGACTGATTATACCTCGTTCTATCTTGATGTATGCTGTCTAAAGAGTTATTCCATGTAGCCGACTGATCTTCTGTGGCGTCATAATTCAAAAGCATGTGTTGTGTTGTCTAAACTGTTTATCGTCCACGTTTCAATCCCATACGAGGCTAAAAACCAAACAGAGAAATTCAGAACACGTAAATTTATATTAGATGTTCACACTCATTTTTCCTAAATGTTTTTCTTACTACTGCCAGTCTGCATTTTACGTCGTCCCTACTTCGGCTGTCGTCAGTTATTTTGTTATCTAAATAGTAGATGTCATCTATTATTCCTACTATCTTCTTTCCTATTCTAATTCCTTTAGGAGGACCGTATTTAATTCGATTACATTTCATTACTCGTGTTTTATTTTTGATGATGTCCATCTTACAACCTCTTTTCAAGACACTGACCTTTCCGTTCAACTACTCCTCCAAATCCTTAGCCGTCGCAGAGAATTAAAATGCCATCGGCAAAGCTCAGTGTTATTTCTTCTCGCTGAACTTCAATTCCCATTCCAAACTCCTCCTCGATTTCCCTAATAGCCTATTCAGTATACGGAGTGGGTAACGTAGGGGATAGACTAAAACACCACCGCACTACATTTTCGACTACTGCTTCCCTTTAATGTCCTTATGTTTGTGCAGCAGCGGACTGATTTCCGTAAAAGTTGTCGATAAGCTTTTGCTCTCTCTGTCATTCTTATTACCATCAGATTTTTCAAAGATTATGCTCCTGTCAACTTTGTCAAATGCTTTTTATGCCTATGCAAATTGTATAAATGTAGTTTTGCCTTTGTGTAACATGTCTCCTAAGATTAGTCTTGGGCTTCTGTCTCTGGTTCTTCTGCCGACGTTTGTGTGATTAATTTTCTGACGTTTCGCCAGCACGAGTGGCTTGCAGTATCAAAGCGTCACCCTCCATTGCTGGTGGTGGACCAGCTGTGGAGGGTGAAGCTTTGACAGTGGTAGTCACTCATGCAGGCGAAACGTCAGAAAAAATTATCACACAAACGTAGACCGAAGAACCAGAAACAGAAGCCAACAGGCAGTTCGCCGACAAATAGCCAAGAAAGCCTTAACAATTTTGTATTAGTCATAGGGGTCAGTATTGCTTCGCGCATTCTTACATTTTTCTGAAACCCAAACTTTTTCCCCCGGAGGTCGGCTTCTACCAGTTTATTCTTCTATGTATAACTAGTGTCAGCATTTTGTAACCGTGACTTACTAAATTGATAGTTCGGTAATATTCAAACCTATAAGCATCTGCTTTCTTCGGAGGTGGCATTATTATTACATTCTTCGTGAAGTTTCAGGGAATTTCCTCTGCCTATTAATCACGCGCACTAGTGGGAATACATTTTCATTGCCGGCTGTCCCAACTGTGAAAATTCTAAAGGAACGTCACCTGCTTCCGGTGCTTGTTTCGACTTAGGTCTTTCAGATCTCCGTCAAACGGTTCTCGCAGTATCTTATCGCCCAACTCATCTTATACACCTACAAGACAACTATGCAATTTCAACTTATGTGTCTGGTAGAGGGTTCAGCGAACAACCTTCAGACTATTTCTCTACCATTTCACTAGCGAACTGTGCACGAGAAAAAAGAAAATTTAAATGTCTCCGTGCGAGCTCTGATTTCTCTTATTTTATTACGGTCATTATTTCTCCGTGTGTAAGTGGGCATCAAAAAAATATTTTCGTATTCGGAGGATAAAATTGGTGATTGAAATTTCGTGAAAAGATCACGCCGCAAAGAAAAACACCTTCGTTTTAATTACTGCCTCACCGATTCATGTATCACATCCGTAACACTCGCTCCCCTATTTCGCGATAATACAAAATTACCTGCCCTTCATTCAACTTTTGGTATGTCCTCTGTCAATCATATCTAGTAATGATCCCAGACAGTGCAGCAATACTCCGTGCAACTTCTACACGTTCTGCCAGTAAAATTCAGTCTTTGATCCGCCTGCCCAACAACATTAGCTGTGTTATTGTTTCAATTTGTGTTGTTCTTACTTGTAATCCCTACGTATTTACTCGTGTAACCGAAATTTAACATTCCTTTAAGCACATACACTATGTGATCAAAAGTATCCAGACACCTGAATTGAAAATGACTTAAAAGTTCGTGGTCCCCTCCATCGGTAATGCTGGATTTCAATATGGTGTTGGCCCACCCTTAGCCTTGATGACAGCTTCCACTCTCGCAGGCATACGTTCAATCAGGTGCTGGAAGCTTTCTTCGGGAACGGCAGCCCATTCTTCACGGAATGCTGCACTGAGGAGAGGTATCGATGTCGGTTGGTGAGGCCTGGCACGAAGTCGGCGTTCCGAAACATCCCAAAGTGTTCTAAAGGATTCAGGTCAGGACTCTGTGCAGGCCAGTCCATTACAGGGATGTTATTGTCATGTAACCACTCCGCCACAGACCGTGCATTATAAACAGATGCTCGATCGTGTTGAAAGATGTAATCGCCAATCCCGAATTGCTCTTCAACAGTGGGAAGCAAGAAGGTGCTTAAAACGTCAATGTAAGCCTGTGCTGTGATAGTGACACGCAAAACACCAAGGGGTGCAAGCCCCCTCCATGAAAAACACCACCACACCATAACACCACCGCCTCTGAATTTTACTGTTGGCACTACACACGCTAGCAGATGACGTTCACAGAGCATTCGCCATACCCACACCCTTCCATCGGATCGCCACATTGTGTACCGTGACTCGCCACTCCACACAACGGTTTTTCCAATGTTCAATCGTCCAATGTTTACGCTCCTTACATTTACCGGCGTGATGTGTGGGTTATGAGCAGCCGCTCGACCATGAAATAAAAGTTTTCTCACCTCCCGTCTAACTGACATAGTACTTGCAGTGGATCCTGATGCAGTCTGGAATTCCTGTGTGATTGTTTAGATAGATGTCTGTCTATTACACATTACGACCCTCTTAACTGTCGGCAGTGTCTGTCAGTCAACAGACGAGGTCAGCCTGTACGCTTTTGTGCTGTACGTGTCCCTCCTCTATCACACCGGAAACAGTGGACCTAGGGGTGTTTATGAGTGTGGAAACCTCGCGTACAGACATATGTCACAAGTGACACCCAATCACCTGACCACGTTCGAAGTCTGTGAGTTGCGCGGTGCGCCCCATTCTGCTCTCTCACGATGGCTAATGACTACTGAGGTCGCTGATATGGAGTACCTGGCAGTAGGTGGCAGCACAATGCACGTAATATGAAAAACGTATGTTTTTGAGGGTGTCCGGATACTTTTGATTACATCTACATCCATACTCCACAAGCCTCCTGACGGTGTGTGGCGGAGGGTACGTTGAGTACCTCTGTCGGTTCTCCCTTCTATTCCAGTCTCGTATTGTTCGTGGAAAGAAAGATCGTCGGTATGCCTCTGTGTGGGATCTAATCTCTCTGATTTTATCCTCATGGTCTCTTCGCGAGATATACGTAGAAGGGAGCAATGTACTGCTTGACTCCTTGGTGAAGGTATGTTCTCGAAACTTCAACAAAAGCCCGTACCGAGCTACTGAGCGTCTCTCCTGCAGAGTCTTCCACTGGAGTTTATCTATCATCTTCGTAACGCTTTCGCGATTACTAAATGATCCTGTAACGAAGCGCGCTGCTCTCTGTTGGATCTTTTCTATCTCTTCTATCAACCCTATCTGGTACGGATCCCACACTGCTGAGCAGTATTCAAGCAGTGGGCAAACAAGCGTACTGTATCCTACTTCCTTTGTTTTCGGATTGCATTTCCTTAGGATTCTTCCAATGAATCTCAGTCTGGCATCTGCTTTACCGACGATCAACTTTATATGATCATTCCATTTTAAATCACTCCTAATGCGTACTCCCAGATAATTTATGGGATTAACTGCTTCCAGTTGCTCACCTGCTATTTTGTAGCTAAATGATAAGGGATCTATCTTTCTATTTATTCGCAGCACATTACACTTTTCTACATTGAGATTCAATTGCCATTCCCTGCACCATGTGTCAATTCGCTGCATATGCTCCTGCATTTCAGTACAATTTTCCATTGTTACAACCTCTCGATACACCACAGCATCATCTGCAAAAAGCCTCAGTGAACTTCCGATGTCATCCACAAGGTCATTTATGTATATTGTGAATAGCAATGGTCCTACGACACTCCCCTGCGGCACACCTGAAATCACTCTTACTTCGGAAGACTTCTCTCCATTGAGAATGACATGCTGCGCTGTTATCTAGGGAACTCTTCAATCCAATCACACAGTTGGTCTGATAGTCCATATGCTCTTACTTTGTTCATTAAAAGACTGTGGGGAACTGTATCGAACGCCTTGCGGAAGTCAAGAGACACGGCATCTACCTGGGAACCCGTGTCTATGGCCCTCTGAGTCTCGTGGACGAATAGCGCGACCTGGGTTTCACACGACCGTCTTTTTCGAAACCCATGCTGATTCCTACAGAGTAGATTTCTAGTCTCCAGGAAAGTCATTATACTCGAACATAATACGTGTTCCAAAGTTCTACAACTGATCGACGGTGGAGATATAGGTATATAGTTCTGCACATCTGTTCGACGTCCCTTCGTGTACGTGGTTGACCTAACACTTACTTTAGAGTCAATTGCGACTTTCACACCGTACAGGTAACTTGTCTATATTATTTTGGAATTGGTTTGGATCTTCTGAAGGCTTTATTAGACAATGATTGACAGCGTCACCTGCAAACAGTGTAAGAGGCTGCTCAGAAAGCCTTCTAAATCGTTTGTAGTATAGTGCCCCCAGTGGAGGGTGGGGCGGCTAAGAGCCAGAATGGCGCGAGTGGATTGTGAAAGCGAGGTGTGAGCCCAGGAGGCTCCAGAGAGAGGTAGCTGCAAACGTAACAAATTTCCTATTGACGCATCTGCGCTGCTTGATATATTGGGTCAGTGCCCGGCTGTCGATTAAGTTCCGCTGAGCTGGCTGCCTGCACGCCCTGCGATGCTGACGCGGCTACTGCATCGAGCACCGGCAGGGGGCGGACGATGGCTGCTGCCCCGTGAGCAGGAGTCGGCCGTGCTGCTGGAGATGACCTGGGATGGCCGACAGCGCCGTGGCACTAAGACCGGGGAGACACATACTGCATAGAGCTGTTGCTCGGGCGTGACGTCGAACCGGTGACTTCTCTTGGCAGGTTCATGTTCCCGAGTCCTCTTCCGGAACAGCCCCGTCGGCCTGGTATGGCTGCAAAACTAATTTCGTTACAGAAATGTCCAATACTTCGAGTCTGCAGCGGTCCACTGGTTGTGCATATGCGCCGCTACCAGTCACGTACCCTAAAATACCACTGTTATTGTCGATGTGGAAAAGCTGCCTTCCACACTGCTGCACTAGTCTGTGCAGTGCCGCTCAGTACGCTGTTTCAAATAGTTCACCTGCCTCGCAACAATGCGTCGGCATTGTTGAATTACACTGAGGTGACAAAAGTCATGGGATAGTGATATGCACATATACAGATGGCTGTACGGCCCAGGACGGCACCTGGCTGCGCCACGGCGGCGCATATCCAAAACGAGACGCCCGTGTGGCGTACTCGTGGTATAAAAGGGCAGTGCATTGACGTGGCTGTCATTTATACTCAGGTGATTCATGTGTAAAAGTTACCGACTTGATTATGGCTGCACGACAGGAATTAAGACTTTGAACGCGGAATGGTAGTTGGAGCTAGACGAAAATCACATTCCATTTCGGAAATCGTTAGGGAAGTCAATATTCCGAGATCCACATTGGCAACAATGTGCTGAGAATACAGTGTTTCAGACATTACCCTTCACCACGGACAAGGCTGTGGCCGACGGCCTTCGCTGGACGACCGAGAACAGCGGAGTTTGCGTAGAGTTGTCACTGCTAACAGGCAAGCAACACTGCGTGAGATAACCGCAGAAATCAAAGTGGGACGTACAACGAACGTATCCGTTAGGAAAATCCGGCGAAATTTTGTGTTAATGGGCTGCGGCAGCAGACGACAAACGCGAGTGCCTTTGCTGACAGCACGACATCGCCTGAAGCGCCTCTCATGGGCTCGTCACCATATTTATTGAACCCTAGACGACTTGAAGACAGTGGCCTGGACAGATGAGTCCCGATTTCAGTTGGTAAGAGGTGATTATAGGATTAGTGTGTGGCACAGACCCCCGACGAATCTATGGACCCAAGTTGTTCACAGGGCACTCTGGCTCCTGGTTGTGGCTCCATAATGGTGTGAGCTATGTGTACGTCGAATGGCCTGGGTCCTTTGGTCCACCTGAACCGATCATTGACTTAAAATGGTTATGTTCGGCTACTTCGAGACCAGTTGCAGCAATTCATGGATTTCTTGTTCCTAAACAGCGATGTGCCATGTCACTGGGCCATAATTGTTCGTGATTGAGGATAATACTGGACAGTTCGAACGACTGATTTGGCTACCCAGATCGCCGACATGACGACATTTTTGGAACACAATCGAGAGGTCAGATCGTGCGCAAAACCCTGCACCTGCAATACTTTGGCAGTCATGGATAACTATAGGGGCAGCATTGCTCATTATCTGTGCAGGGGGACTTCCAACGACTTGTTGAGTCCATGCCAGGTCGAGTTGCTGCACTACGCCGGGTAAAAGGAGATGGGACACGATACAGGGAGGTAACCTTTGACTTTTGACACCTCAGTGCACCACAGTAACACATCCCGCGCTTGAATGCTGTCAGCGCTGATGTAATACACCGCTCAGGCTCTCACCAGTATGACCATATATGGTCAGTATGCTGCAGTATAGATAAACAACAATAGAGGACCTATAACACTCCTGTTTGACTCGATGACTTTCCATCAATTAGTACGAATTGTGAGATATCTGACAGGAAATCACGAATTCAGTTGCAGAACTGAGACGGTACTCCATTTGCCACGCAGTTTCATTAGAATCTGTTTGTGAAGAATGGTGTCAAAAGCTCTCTGGAAATCTAGAAACACGAAATTAATTTGAGATTTTCTGTCGATAGCACTCATTGCTTTGTGAGAATAAACTGGTTATTGTATTTCACAAGAACGATGTTTTCTGAGTCCGTGCTGACTGTGTGTCAACAGATCGATTTCTTCATAATGTTCGAACACAGTATGTGTTCCAAAATTATACTGAAAATAGATGTCAGTGATAGAGATTGTGCAGGTTACACCTGTGATGTCGGGAGAGAAAACCGCATCGGCACTGTAGTGGGCACCAGTAAGCCTAGATTTACTTCTGGAGGAGGTCGAGAGATCACTTTATTAAAGCTTTCAACTATATAAAATACTTAAATTGGAAAAAATGCACGTCAACAGGAGTGTCTATTTAATTGTTACTGACGCTAAACACTAAGTCATCAGTTCATAGAGTACAGAATGATAGCCATATCTCAATGTACAATTGACTGTAAACTCAACATGAATCCCATCGAACATTTATGGACACAATCGAGATGTCAGTTCGTGCACAGAACCCTGCACCGGCAATACTTTGGTAGTTATGGACAGCTATACGGGCAGCATGGCTCAGTATTATTGCAGGGGGACTTCCAATGACATGTTGAGTCCATGTCTCTGACTGCTAATACAAGTGACACTGCTGGATCTGAAGTAAGATGGAAGCTGTCGTCCTAGGCAATGAGAAGGCAGTGTAGAGAGCGACGCTGCGCTCTGACGTAAGTAATCTTTCGGCAGCGGCGGGGAATGGTACTTATTGAGGGCGTATCCTCGCCAACGTCTCTTTCATTGCTGCGCCTGTTCTTACTTCTAGTTCCACCGCGTGGTACCAACTTTGACATGGGACCTCGTGCTTCGGACGACATCACAATTCCTATTTCCTTTCTTGAGTACTACTTGAGTAACTTTTCCGTCTTTATGTACGGATCTCTCTTAAAGTGAACGGTTGGATGTGATTGCTAAGTGTGTAATTATGCAGCTGTCATATCAGCATACTTGGAAACAAGCCTAAATCGTTTAAAGTCTGGAGTGGAAGACTTCACATTATTAAGTGATTAAAGTTGCTTCGCTGCACTGAGAGTATCTACTTCGAAATTAATCATGTTGACAGCTGCTCTTGATTCGAATTCTGGAATATTTACATCGTCGTCTTCGGTGAAGAAACTTCGTAAAACTGTGTTTAGTAACTCCGCTTTAGTGACACTGCCATCGCTAATATTACCATTACCATTGCTATTGCATCTTTAAGGTACTGATGGTTTTGCCTCTGGTATGCTTTTCATACGACAATCTCTTCAAATTATCTACCATACTTCGAGACAGTGTCGTTGTGGAAACTGTTAAGCGCATTTAAATGCATCTCTTATTGAAGTCCGTGTTAGGTTTCGAGCTTCAGTAAAACAATTCCCTCTTATTAACGTGTTTTGTATAAATCTCTCTGTTGCGACGATACTATTTCTTTGAATCTAAGCCACATCTGGTCTAAACTTTCATAATTAGTTCGGAAGGAATGGAGGCTGTCTCTTGGTAAGGCGCCAAGCGAAATTTTGTGCTTTTTGAAATTGATATATTTTGTACTTACTTTTGGTGAATTTAGGTCGTTGTGGTCACTACTTCGTGTTACCGACGTGGTGCTCCCTATTTGCTCCAGATTATTTGTTGCTGCGAGATCAAGCATGCTTTTGTAATCATTTAAACTTCGAGTGGGCTCCTGACCTAATTTTTCAAAATAATTTTGAAAATGATTTTTGAAGAAAGAATTTAGTAAGATTGCGGAAAATGTTCTCTGCTTACCATAGACCAGAAACATGTATTTTCGCCAACATTGAAGTCACAAATTATAATTGGATGAGTGGGGTGCCTATTTGAAATGAGATTAAAATTTTCGTTGAACTTTCCTGTGGGTCGGAGGTCGATAAAAGAAACAAGTTAATAATTCATACCGATTGCCAAGTATAGCCTCTACGCATGCTAACAGTAAGTATGTACTTCAACTTCACGACAAGTTAAGCAGTTACTAACAGCAACAAACAAACCACCACTAACTGCATTTAATCCGTCCTTCCTGTATACGGTTAGGTCCCTTGTAAAATTTACGGCTGAACTTATCTCAGGACAGGCAGTTTTCAATGCCAATAACGATTTGAGCTTCAGTCCATTCTGTTAACGCTTGGAGATCTGGTTATTTCCCAACAGAGCTACGATGATTTCCAACTATAATATCGATTGTTCCTAGGTCTACCCTCGCCTTGTGTTTGCCTCGCATCCTTTGAGATTGAAGCACTTTTTGTACTTTCCTAAGATACTACAACCTAAGAAAAAACACACAGCTCCCGCTATCCGTGTAGCCGTCTCCTCTGTGTAATGTACCCTTGACCTATTAAGCGGAACCCGAAACACCACCACCCGATGGCGTAAGTCGAGGAAACTGCAGCGTACAAGGTAGCGGAACCTTGTGAGCCTCTGATTCAGACCTTCCACTTGGCTCTGTACCAAAGATCCGCAATCGATCCTGTCGACGGTGAGCTCTACTTTCATCTCGCAAGCACGGCTTTATATGTTTCCTGTTCTGTTCTGTAATATTGTCTTAATTTCCCTTGCACAGCCCTTCTATATATTCCTTCTGCTTTCTCGTGTTTGCTTCATTTTGCCCCCAACGTTCTTGATATTCCATGAGCTGGTTTTCTTTCTTCCAGTGGTCTCTTCACTTTTTTCAAAAGCCGAATTACGTCTCCCTCTTAGTCACGCGTGGTTCTATGACCTAGCATTTCTCCTCTAACCATACCTGCGCAGCCATTTTATACTCCCTATCAATCATTTGAAGTGTATGGTCTTGTTTATCTATTTCATTTGCTGAGCTTTTATATTTTCTTACTTCGTCGACTAAATACAGTATCTCATGACATGCAAGGATTTCTAATGGACGTTGTTTTTGCCTATACTATCCACTGCTGCTTTCACTGTTTTGTCTCTCAATGGTACCGATTCTTCTTCGGTCGAATTCTTTTCACCCGCTTCGGCCAATCGGTGTCTAGTACTACATCTGAAACTGTATACAATTTATGGCTCTTCTAATTTATCCATGTGTCAGCTTTTTAATTTTCTACATTTCTGAAATTTCTTTAATCTGCCGTTCATAACCAGTATATTATGGTCAGAGTCCACATCCGGCATTGAAGCTGAACGTTTGTTTAGATGTATCTGTCTTACCGTTATACAGGCTGTCTGAAACGTATTGGTGTCTCCAGGTCTCTTACATGTGTACAAACATCTTTCGCGGTTCATAATCCAAGTGCCCTAATTTTAAATTAGGCTCTTTGCAAAATTCTAGCTTTCCCATTCGTTCCTATTCCCGAGTCAATGTTCACCTCCAGTTTATACTTTTCTACCTTTTGTACTACCCTCATCACAATTACATTTTCGTCTCTCTTAATGTCCTGAACATTTTCCTTTATTTCATCATACATTTCTTGAATCCCTTCGACATGTGCGTAGCTAATTAGCATATGGACTTGCGCTGCTGTGGTCGGTGTTGGCTTCAAGTCTGTTTTGGCTACGATAAAACATTCACCTTGATGTTCGCATTAATACATCAGCATTCCTTTTCTCTTTCATTTTTAGACCTACAACAATATTATCGCTATTTGATTTTGTGGTGATAAGCCTTTATTGACCCAACCGGAAGTCCTGTTCTTCCTGCCATTGCACTGCACTACCTTCCTCTACAACTTCAACCTACTCAATTCTTTTTTTAAAATTTTCTCTCCTTACATTCCACACTCATACTCAGACTTAGGAAGATGCCATTATTAAGCCAATCATTAGAGCTGCTTGTCCTCGGGAAATAGGCTACGACAATAGTTTCTCCCTTTGCTTTCAGCGATTCGCAATACCAACATAACAAAGCCAAGTTGGCTAGTGTTATAAACGCAAGATTCGGGCTGTTACTCCTGCAACTACTGAAAAGGCTGCTAAGCCTCATCAGGAATAAAGTATTCGTCTGGCGCCTCCGTTGTGGTTACACATACCATATGGGTGTCTGCAGTGTTGAGACACACAAGCCACCCCACCTCGTCAAGATGCATGATCAATGATGGGTCACTTTCGCTATCTACAAATGGCTCTGAGCACTATGGGACTTAACATCTGAGGTCATCAGTCCCCTAGAACTTAGACCTACTTAAACCTAACTAACGTAAGGACCTCCCACACATCCATGCCATATGGCAGGATTCGAACCTGTGACCTTAGCAGCCGCGCGGTTCCAGACTGTAGCGCCTAGAACCGCTCGGCCACTCCGGCCGGCTCGCTATCTACAGCCAGGTTCCCACAACTTGTATTGCTCCTCTTTGAAAGTGGGTACTAACATGTTTCAGCCTCTTTATGTAAAATGTTCCAATGGTGTCTACTATGAATCTTCTTCCTGTGGTCGGAACGTCAACTTTGCTGTACTAATTTCTACTTCATAACTGTTTCGTTTGTGCTGCTGGAGCTTCTGTTAGGGCAGTTCAGCAGAGATCAGGAATTCATATTAAATCACGCACAGTTTCCACGCAACGCTGGCAGACAAAACTACAACGAAAGGAACGTTGAAATAATTTATGTAATCCCACATTTAATCGAAATTAAATTCCATCTTTCAAAAATCGAAATAAAATGAATGTGCCCAGTTAATGTGAATAGCATTTACTTTTAGCGAAAAATATAAGTATTGGAAAGCATGAAATGCCTTAAAGAGAATAGTGAATTTCCGTTTGGTAGGACTAATGGTACACTAAATCCTTAACACAGAAATATCAGTTACGAATGTTCCAAAATACAGCTACATTATTGTTAATTTCATTCAGAGTATGGTACTTAAATAGTAAATTGTACCACGTTGGTGACTGGCTGCGTCCTGAATCAGTGGAAGTCGATCGAGTCAACTTTGTTCCATCATGTTGAACAGCGATTGCCAGATAATTATTTCACAGCATTTTTCCAATGGGCCCGAGTCAGGCGGGCAGGACTCATTCAAGCGATACTCACGGTGCCTGTTTTTGATGCTCTACTATTTAGAGCTCGTCAAATCGACGGTAGGTGCATCTGGCTGCCCATATAACGGTGGAAGTGGCCAAGGCAGACTACTTACAGATAGCACCACTGTTTTTGTATGTTCCTTGGCACACAATGTTTGGCCTTATTCTGCTAAACAGCGTAATACAAAACAAGTTAAGCGTCCGCTTGTCCGTTCTTACATATAAAGAAATATAAAGGTTTCAGTTTAATAATTTCTTGGAATATTTGAATTTAAGGTAACTGCCTCGGATGCAGTCTATCGACCAGTCACTGCTTTTCCTGTAGAACTTCAATGATCAATGTATTGGAGGCAATGCAAGAATAGAACATAAAAGAAAGAAAGCGAGAGAGAGAGAGAGAGAGAGAGAGAGAGAGAGAGAGAACGCGACACCACGCCCACATTTACTCCGCACCCAATCAGTAACGTTGTAAGCTGTTTCGGAAAGGTCAACATAAAGGTTTGCACAGTTTTGTCCAACGTATAATTCGTCTAAAAATGGTATTTCAAAAAATAAGTGGAGACAGACGTAATACACAGTTGAGTGTAGGCCAATCTACACATACATGGACAGTATTCTCTTTAATTAGCTAAAATTCACATGTGGAAGCACACAATCTCACTCTGTGTGTGTGTGTGTGTGTGTGTGTGTGTGTGTGTGTGTGTGTGCGCGCGTGTCGCGGGTTGCTGCAATGCGAACTTGTCTTTTTTTGTTCGTAGAGAAAATGCCTCGATAAACAAACAAAAAAATTAGGAATAATGGGGATTACTTACTATGTTTTACTTTCTCATTTGATGGAGATAACATAAATTGATACTATTTAGCATTGACTACCTGCACGAGAAAGTATTTTCTGAATTAGTGTCACGACTGATTTATTTTGGAGTAGACTCAAAAATGTCCAGCCTGACCCCAGAACACTATGTTAACTGGCCTTTTGTTGAGATGGGAATATAAGGCTTCCTACTAATTTCGATAAAATATGATATGCAATTGCATAGTCCGTGTGGAAACGTATTTGTTAGTTAATGTGCTTTTTGTAAAGTAAATATTTTTAAGGCCTTTGTTTTGCAGGTTTCTTTTTTGATAAGATCCAAATGGTTCAATGGCTCTGAGCACTATGGGACTTAACTTCTGAGGTCATCAGTCCCTTAGAACTTAGAACTACTTAAACCTAACTAACCTAAGGACATCACACACATCCATGCCCGAGGCAGGATTCGAGCCTGCGACCGTAGCGGTCGCGCGGTTCCAGACTGTAGCGCCTAGAACCGCTCGGCCACTCCTGCCGGCGATAAGATCCAGACTCACCGGGAGGTGCTACTGTGTCCCATTGCTTTCTGCTTTATATTCGTCCTCCAGTCTATAATATGTTACGGTGAAAACTTTAAAAAAATTTCCGTACGGTATCTCGTGCGGAAATATAAATTTTGAAAGGTTTTCTTTTTAAATAAACCATCATGAAAAAAACAATAAATACTGCTCCCGACGAGACAGCCCTTTCTGATGTGACCAGAAGTTCCCAAAAAGCCATTGGAAACAAATTTGGAGACATTTCCTTTCTTACTCTGTACTCTAACGTTTTGTAAGATACGCGTTTCGATAATATAGAATGCAATGTTGCCGAAGGTTGAAAGCAATTCTGTTAAGAGGAAGAAAGTTTCACACGTTTCAGTATTACTGACACTTCGATAAGCAGCGCGTAGATTGCATTAATAAAATCCGCTCCAGATATTCTCGCATTGGGTTGGTGACAGGTGACATGACAGCTCGCCGTCCGCGCCAATCAGTAGTAACTGGCACGGTGGCTACAGACGATCCAGATTTAGTTACCACCAGAGCTAAATGAACTCTTCTCATCTCCCGGCCAGCTATTTTGCTTATCAGCTATTACAGGCGCGATTCTAGTCTCTGTAAGTGCTTGTTGTCTGGGCGAGGAAATTGAGTTTCCAAAATACGAGCGCGCGTACGTCGTATGTATTCGCGTAGTTTAGCGCTTTTGGGCGCAAAGTGCTTCCATCAGTTTGCTTCACGCGGCTTGCAAATCTCGCCACTTTCGCCTGGAGCGCGCTGCGGAGGCAATTCCGCAACATTCGTTCCCTCTGAGCGTCAACGATGAAATGTGCGTGGTTTATGTGGAAATTGGCAGCAGAATCGACATACGTGAAAAGCGTGTCGCTCGTACTTCTCGCCATAGAAATGTTCGTTTGAAAAAGCTTATGGAGGAAGATAAAACTGTTGGTTTTATAGCTTAGTATAACTGGAATGAACGTTCCTTTTTTTAAAAAAAAAAGAATTATAAAATGGTTGTGACGGCTGTGATAGTGTCGACGGTTCCTTTTTAACCATCTGAACATTTGGTGCTGCCACGCTTTTTGTTTGTTTAATTTATCCTGTACACGACGCGTTAGGGAAATATTTCCAATTTCAAGTGCGATTAATTATTCACACAGTTCATAACTCAGTGTGGTGCGTGTTTTTATAAGTCCGTGCAACGATCTGGAAATTTAACTCTTATGGAAACGTACGAAGAGGTATCTTTACCTTCCTTTCATGTCGTACAGATATTTGCAAATACCAAAGAAGTTTTACGTTTAGGATTTTCAGTGTCGTGTACATAGATCGCACATGCTGATCGCCATTTACAAAGTTCACTTATACACCTCAAAAACAAAAACATGCACGAAAAGCGTACAGAGTTGCGTTACAGATCGTAAGCAGAGCATATATGTTAATTTTGCAGTATAGGGAACATCATCATTGACACGTTCAGCGTTACATGCTAATGTAATCAGTAAAAGGTTGCAATTGCTACATACTGTTGTAAAATATTGAATACGTTAATTCAGTCAACGTTTGGGTGGCGTTTTGAAGTTAAACTAAATGTTTTTACGGGAGGGTGTAGGAAAGCCAAACATCTTGTTGTTAGATAAGAAAGTGCTGAAAGTGATGTTGATTATGCATATTAATGAACATATTCCCTATTCTTAGAGCGTAATTTCTACGCTCTTTTGGCGATCTGTAACTTTTTTAAATTTCTGTTATAATTTTCAGTTGTTTGATCGAATGGTGTGATTGGTTAACATGTTTCTACGGATTAGGACACTCAAAATTCAATAGGTATATTTTCTTTAATATCTGCAGGACTCAAAACGTTAGTAATATTGAATTTTGGTGAGTTTGCATTTACAGTGAAGTTTCCGAAAACTTGCACTAGCTCACATGCACCAAGAATCGCATTTAAATCGTCAAATTTTATGAAAATATTTAAAAGCGCACGTTGCAATGGGACTGCGCCTCGAAACCGGTGATGCACCAAATAAGGAAACTAAGAGCGTTGACTGGCAGCATTGATTAAAAAAGGCTGACAAAAAAATGTGATGCTGCACGGCGCCGGATCGTCATCGTTGGTGAGCACCTGGAGACAGGTGCTATTCTTCCAATGTTTTAGAGGTACAGCAATGACGTCATTGAGCGAGGAGACATCGGGTTTGACTTAGGTAGTGATTTAGAGAACTGTGACGGCACAACGGTGTGTCAAGGTCGTCCTGTATCCGCATGTGTCGACTCTCATGCGACACTGTCCTGGCGCCGTTTTTCAACAGGACGATGCTCGTTCACACGTGAAACGCATCTCTTCGAACTGTCTGCGTGACACTGAGAAATGAGATATACTGGCGGCCAGCAAGGTTTCCAGATGTGTCCCCCATAGAGCATCTGTGGGACCAGCTCAAACGTCAACTACGTCCCAACGGCAGTATCCAAGATATCAAGAACCTATGACAACAGCAGCGTTCCAGCTTGCCTCAGGAGAGTATACGACGGGTTTGAGAACCTGATGAACCGAATCAGTGGATGTATCCAAGCTGGAGGAGTCGGAACGCCATACTGACAAATGGGGGCAAGTTCTTGTAAATTTGACTCTATTTTGTAATCACTTAAGTAACATCATGTACCTTACAACCCCGTGAAGTTGCATTTCGTTTCCTCGCTCCCTTCCGGGTGCTTCACTTTATTTTGTCCTGCAGTGTGTGTGTGTGTGTGTGTGTGTGTGTGTGTGTGTGTGTGTGTGTGTGTGTGTGTCATACCCGGAGACAACAGTAAACCACTAACAATTGTACACTGAAGAGCCAAAGAAACTGGTACACCTGCCTAATATCGTGTAGGGCCCCCGCGAGCACGTAGAAGTGCCGCAACACGACGTGGCATGGACTCGACTAATGTCTGAGGTAGTGCTGGAGGGAAGTGACACGATGAATCCTGCAGGGCTGTCGATAAATCCATAAGAGTACGAGGGGGTGGAGATCTCTTCTCAACAGCATGTAGCAAGGAATGCCAGATACGCTCAATAATGTTCATGTCCGGGGAGGTTGGTGACCAGCGGATGTTTTTAAACTCAAAGAGCGTTCCTGGAGCCACTCTGTAGCAATTCTGGACGTGCAGGATGTCGCACTGTCCTGCTGGAATTGCCCAAGTCTGCCGGAATTCACAATGGACATGAATGGACATGAATGGATGCAGGCGATCAAACAGAATGCTTTCGTACATGTCACCTGTCAGAGTTACATCTAGACGTATCAGGGTTCCCATATCACTCCAACTTCACACTCCATACCATTACATAGCCTCCAACAGCTTGAACAGTCCCCTGCTGACATGCTGAATCCATAGATTCATGAGGTTGTCTCTATACCCGTACACGTCCATCCACTCGATACAATTTGAAACAACTCGTCCGACCAGGCAACATGTTTCCAGTCATCAACAGTCCAATGTCGGTGTTGACTGGCCCAGGCTAGGCGTAAAGCTTTGTGTTGTGCAGTCATAAAGGGTACACGAGTGGGCCTTCGGCAGCGAAAGCCCATATCGATGATGTTTCGTTAAATGGTTCGCATGCTGTCATTTGTTGATGGACCAGCATTGCAATCTGCAGCAATTTGCGGAAGGGTTGCACTTCTGTAATGTTGAACGATTCTCTTCAGTCGTTGGTCCCGTTCTTGCAGGGAATATTTTCCGGCCGCAGCGAAGTCGGAGATTTGATGTTTTACCAGGTTCCTGATATTCACGATACACTCGTGAAATGGTAGTACGAGAAAGTCCCCTCTTCATCGCTACCTGGGAGATGCTGTGTCCCATACCTCGTGCGCCGACTATAACCGACGTTCAAACTGACTTAAATCTTGATCACCTGCCATTGTAGCAGCAGTAACCGATCTAACTATTGTGCCAGACACTTGTTGTCTTATATGGGCGTTGCCGACCGCAGCGCGGTATTCTGCCTGTTTACATATATCTGTATTTGAATACGCATGTCTATTCCGGTTTTTTTGGCGCTTCAGTGTAAGTCGCCAAGAAAGCTATTCAACAGCAAGTTGTTTCATCTTTGGAATTTTAGCTAATAAATAATTGACGAAACAGAAGTATATAAACCCATATCATATACCGGTCGTGGATTTCAGTCTTAAAATTTGAGTGCTAAAGTAATATAAGAAAATAGATATTAGATCTTCCAGAGCAAGCGGAAGGAGAAACCCAGCGAAAGGGGAGAATGGGAAAAAGACTCAAATGATTACTTGGAAATTAGGTATCAGCTAGGTGACCAAGGAAACAATAACAAAATACACTACAGAAATGTCGATAGAATGGCTAAATAACCACAGCATAAGAAGAAAATAATAAAGGTAAGCATCAGCAGGCTGTAGATCCCCGCAAATACAAAATTTTAAGAAGAAAATATTTGGTAAGTTGGTGAAGATTTCGTCCTGAAATCAAACTCATTATTCAGCCGGACATGATTCATGCAATGCCTCAGTTCTTAAGTGATTAAAATGTAATAAGTAGCCGGCCGCTGTGGCCGAGCGGTTCTAGGCGCTTCAGTCCGGTCGCAGGTTCGAATCATGCCTCGGGCATGGATGTGTGTGATGTCCTTAGGTTAGTTAGGTTTAAGTAGTTCTAAGTCTAGGGGACTGATGATCTCAGATGTTTAGTCCCGTAGTGCTTAGAGCCATTTGTAATAAATAAATATTTCACTCCCGATGCGTTAGCTCTTGTCATGAACAAATTCGAGGCATCAAAAAATCAGTAAATGGTAATTTTTTAGACTTTGAGATGATAGTAGTGTACTAACGTTCCAGTCGTATGAATACAGATGTAATGATTATGATCATACTATTGCTGTTACCGATGCCTGTAAGAATTAAATGGAAAGATGAATGTTACAGCACACAAGCTATGTATTTCAGGTCGCTGAACAATGTTAAGATGCACCTGAAATGCAAATGTAAAAAAAAAGTGACTATGTACGCGGAAAATTGTATTAAATAATTTCAGTTTGTTTCATGATACCATATTAAAAATGGTGTACGGAAGTGATAACGTAATGATAGAAGGGAAATAAAAAATAATTATACTGTAATAACAACATTAGTAATAAGCAGCAATACCCTGCAATCCATACGAAGTTAAAATTGCTTGTCATTTGTAATAATAAATATTCACTTGCTATTAGCAGCGCGTCAGAGGCTGTAAATATTAATAGGATAGTAATCGCCTCTGACAGAAGTAATTAGGGCAGCTTTCATTCTCGCAAATAATGGAGGGGCGTATTACGCATTGCGGTTGTGTTAGTGTTTTTATTTTACGCAAAGTCACGCGACAGAAAATGTTTCTGTAAACGTTATTGCAGTCTGCAGACAAAACTAGTTGGGAATTTCTTCGGAAAAAAATTACGAAACAGTTCGCATATAGAATAATATATTCGTTCATTAAATACCCATCTTGAAATTAATGCAATCATATGTAACGCCATGAGTAGCGAAATAAATTAAAAGTAGCTCATATGCTGTTGTTTCTCCATAGGAAGTGTTAAGTTTTCAGGGTAAATGATCATTTGCAGCTGCTGCTGGTAATAGTGTGTGTGTGTGTGTGTGTGTGTGTGTGTGTGTGTGTGTGTGTGTTTGTTTTGGGCGGGGAATTGTTATGCTTAACTTGTGATATTTCGCCTGTGTTTTTGTTGGCTTTCGGTTGATAAGACACAGAACTGACTTTCTGTTAAAATCGTTGGTTTCAGCTTCTGACATAAGCTAAATGTATTGTCCTAGAATTAACTTGTATTGATTTGTGGAGCAGTGAAAAGTTTACATTCCTCTAATGGAAATGATTATTGTTAGTATGCTATCACTGTGGGAAGCCATTCTGAATAATAGTCGTCGTCGTTGTTAGTATTGTTGCTGCTGCTGCTTCTTCAGCAGCTACTACTACAACACTACTACTACTGCCAGTGTCGTTAATCATTGTCACCAAGACCGAGCGAGGTGGCGCAGTGGTTAGACACTGGACTCTCATTCGGGAGGACGACGGTTCAATCCCGCGTCCGGCCATCCTGATTTAGGTTTTCCGTGATTTCCCTAAATCGCTCCAGGCAAATGCCGGGATGGTTCCTTTGAAAAGGCACGGCCGACTTCCTTCCCCGTCCTTCCCTAAACCTACGGTCGCAGGTTCGAATCCTGCCTCGGGCATGGATGTGTGTGATGTCCTTAGGTTAGTTAGGTTTAAGTAGTTCTAAGTTCTAGGGGACTGATGACCACAGCAGTTGAGTCCCATAGTGCTCAGAGCCATTTGAACCACTTAGCCTTCCCTAAACCGATGAGACCGATGACCTCGCTGTCTGGTCTCCTTCCCCAAAACAACCACAACCATCATTGTCACCAATTCAGTATATAATGTTCCATGACTGCTTTAACTGTCAAAAATATTTAAAAATTGAAAATTTTGTTGAGATGTTATTTCATGCTTCTTCGTATGTGAATGTGTCTGGAACATCTCCAGATACGTATTAGGCTTAACAGAATTACAGAAATTCTGTCTGAATTTATTCTTGTTAGTCTTGGAAATGCAGGAACAGGTGCTAAGACCTATTGATTGCGTTAACTATTACTTCAGCATATTCGTCATTATTTGCTATTTATATGCAGCACTGTATGACATCAATACAATGGAACTGTTTATTATAATTTTTATAAAGTAGCGTATTATAGAAGAAGTTGTGAGACAAGTCAGTTAAAACTATCCTCGGCTTCTGGATTTATTTTGTATTAAAACGTTTGGAACATTGTGTTTTGCTATCAGTAACTGCATAAAATTTTGCTTTTCAGGAAAAAAATTTATTATTTTGAAACTAATTTTCATAGTATAAATGTCTATGAAGATCATTAAATACAACTCCTTGTTTTGTTTCAGACCTTCCGACATGGCTTCCCATACCAACCAACGGCGCTGGCGTTCGACCCCATACAACACCTACTGGCTATAGGAACCAAAACCGGCTCGCTCAGAATGTATCCTTTCATTAAAGCGCCGTTTTTAGTTCACCTCACAGTACTATGGGTAAGTGTCCTCATACTTTTCGCTCAAGTTGAAAAAGATTTGGTGGGCAAATCTGACACGTAATTGGTCTACATCCTATAGGAAAAATATAGTGGTTGATTTAACCTAACGATATCGTCGTTTGATCACCATCATATTCTGCAAAACACAGCGCCTAGGTTCATTAAACTAAAAGAGCTAAAGAATTCAGCATTCCTCTCCATGAATAGGAGAAACATCAAGTTGGGTAGAACTCGGCATTCTGAATTATAAAAAAATGGTTCAAATGGATCTGAGCACTATGGGACTTAACTACTGAGGCCATCAGTCCCCTAGAACTTAGAACTACTTTAACCTAACTAACCTAAGGACATCACACACATCGATGCCCGAGGCAGGATTCGAATCTGCGACCGTAGCGGTCTCGCGGTTCCAGACTGTAGCGCCTAGAACCGCACGGCCACTCCGACCGGCTCTGAATTATATTCATGATTGTTACAGGGTGGCAGGATTGCGTTGTGTGATGTGTTGCTACTGCACTGAATAGCTCGGCAAGGAAAAATACAGAATACCTCGCCAAATAACGAGCAAGTCACAGAACATTTTAATTTAGCCAATGTAAAACCCTTACAATCGCTTCGTCTATATTAGTTCTAGAATGCCGTTAAGTTCAACATGCAACACAGATTCAATCTTCCCCATGCGAGTGTGTTATCGTCAATAGTGCATAAATATTCTCACTTGTTTAGATTCGGAGGAGGGTCTGTTTTGAGGTAACAGATTCAGAGTGTAATATTCATGAAACGCTAATATAGCCTATATTAATGCTGTATTGTATCCGTGCTATCAGAAGACGGGATTGCTGGTAACTGTTTTCTAACAATCAGATTTCGTATTGCAGTGTACACAGAGCACAAAATCAGGTACGCACCGGTAGTTAGATTCTTGTGTGTGTGTGTGTGTGTGTGTGTGTGTGTGTGTGTGTGTGTGTGTGTGTGTGTGTGTGTATCTTAATAGCCACTAACGAACATCGAGAAGATATTTGTTTGTTCTGATTGATACTTATCAAGTGCTGTTAATCTTAAAACGAAGTTGTAACCCTAGCTTCCCCCTAGTTCTGTAAACCTCAAATAGCTGCAGTGGTTTTTTAGGTGTATATACTTAACCTTCTGTGTGGGATCCTTCTAATAGGTCGTCTACACAGAAGCTACACAACAAAGCGTTTGATGCCACTGGGAAAATGTTTCAATATACCAAAGCCAGCTGTTGCAGCATCGAGTATCAAAGGTAGTTGGAACAGTCCCATAAGTGACTAGATAACATGTATTTCAACATCTGTTCATATGGTGATTACCGCTTTAGACTTACCAAATAATTACTATCATCAGAATGGAAAGACATTTTAATACAGTCACGCAGTGTCAACTAAGAGAGCCATATTAAAGGGGCGGAATTCCATAATAATGAATAATAAACTTGCTTGAATAATGGGACCAGCCATCAAGTTATCACTTTGTGCTACTCCATTAAAAGTAATAAGAACCATTAAATAATACCCCCAACTTAGAAGTAGAAGTGCAGTCATTGAAACAGCACGATGTGGAGAGTAATACTTAGCACCAGTAGTGTAGCGAGAATTTGAAACATCTATGTGTCGCACCTGAATATAATCCCTCATGAGTGCAAAATATTCTTTTCTCAAGTTCGGCTGCCTTTTAAAACTTACGATGCTCCTGTCTTGGAGAGGCTTGTTGTGATCCACCTTACGATTTACACTCATTTAAGTCGTAACCGAATCATAAACTTCTCAGATTTATCTTGAGCTGTGCGTCGCTAAAAGTAAGCTCCACAAAATTTATCCTGCGTACATATGGGTGTTAGTAGACAGTTGCCCTAGCTCAAGAAAGATTTGTAGCTTGGTGGCGAAGGTGTCACTTCTGACCAAACTAGTACTGACTGAAGAGGAAGGCGCATGTATCATACATCACCACCACCATCATCATCACCATCATCATCATCATCATGTATTGGTGAAGTCATCGAATTTAGTGTCGTTCTTCGTATGGTGGTGGTATTTCTCCAGGCTTCCCGTACCTAGCAGGACACTGAAGAAAAACGGAGCGACATGGAGCAGTGGTAAGACACTATACTTACAGTAGAGAAGGGGGAGGTTCAAATCACCCTCCGACCATTCAGATAATGTTTTTTTTTCATAATTTCACCAAGTCGTTTAGTGTGACAGCAGGGCCGATCTCTTTCCCAACCGGAGCTTGCGTACCATCTCTTATGACATCGTCGTCGATGTAACACTAAGGTCTTATCTTCCTTCCTTTCTTCAAACATCTTTGCACCCTGGGTTAGATGTAGCTGGGGACGCTTACATAAATCCGAGTTACCGAGGGGTAGGTAAAATGAGACATTCTGACATCTTGCGTCTATGAAACGAGACGTTAAGTTACTGTGGGACATTATCCAAAACAGCACAAGTGGTTTTAATTTATAAAATCATACTACCCGGAGAAGAAAAAAAGTACACAACTGTTAACCCGCTGACCTTGGTCCACATTTAGTTTTTTAGTGCGTAGTCCGAGCGGACACTCTGCACCAAGGCTGAAACAAAGAACATTGAATTTAAAATAAAAATCATGTCTGCTGACTTACCAGATACGCGCTACAGCATATGTAGTTAGCCGCAGAATTGCTCACTGCAGATGCCTCCATGCTACGTGCTCTGAACAAAAAGAGACGCTGCACCAGGGCACCAGGTAGGAGCAACGAACGCAAAGTGCCACTAAGAGTAGAAAAAGGGACACGTTCCAAAGTCTTACAGGACAAGAATTCTGAGAACAGCTACTACCTAGCGACTTCTATTAATGAGAATGTACTAGTAGTTGCTCTTAGATTTGTGTGTATGCCAACAGCTGTTAGAATCTCACACGCACATTACAATTGAGCCACACCAGATCTCTACCAGTTTAGGCTGGACTAGAGCTTGACGAATACGAGATTCCAAGCAGAGGGTTTGTTAGCGCAGCATGTTCTAAATTGTCTGGACGATAAAACGAAACATGGTGTGTGGCAAATCTTTCCATAAAGGAAGCAGACACCTTTAAAGGGAATGGTATACGAAGGAATAGTGTGTGTGTGTGTGTGTGTGTGTGTGTGTGTGTGTGTGTGTTTGAGATACGGAAAGGGTGGGCAACACGGAAGTATCAAAAGGCGCAAACGTCCTTTCGATCAGCACCACAAGTGTAGACCATTTGTCGTTTGTTATTTTACGAGCTAAGTAAAAGCGAGTCACTTTCGTAGCGTTGTCTGCGTGCTTTTGTAGTTTAAATCACCAATCTCTTGTGTGTTTGTGCATTTACGAGGCATACACTCCACTATATGGACTGTGTAATATGGATTTACGGCGTCTGTAGTGCCATTGTTTAGTATGGATTATGACTGCGATTGCTGTTTTTGGGTGCGAGCTATGTTGTAATTCCACCAGACACAGCTTCAGGCTTTCGTGCGTCCTGTAACGCAGCTAGAGGCTGTTACCAGCGGATATCACAGGGGGGGGGGGGGAGTTGAGGGGAGAAGACGGGGAATCCAAAGCACGTTCAGCACATCCCAAGCGTCTCCAATCGGTCCATTACTGCAGTCCGCCCGGTTACTGCCCACATTGAGGTTGACCCCTCACCGGTGCTCAAGTGGGAGGTCATTCTAAGGTGTGGCAAGAAGCGAAAGACTTTCTGGCAGACCAATCAAAAGACCTCCACGGTTTGTGTGACAAACAAGTATCAGGCGCTGTCTGTGGCTGATAATGATCCTGAGCCAGCTGCAGTTGTTCGCACTGTACCTGAGGATGCTTTTCGGCCTGTAAGGTCCGTTCATTTACAGAGGGTGGGATTATTATGGTTTGGGAGCTCCAGTGTTCGGGGTGTGAGCGAACCCGTTTGGTATATGGCTGCCATGGAGGGGAAGAAAACCAGTGTGCACTCCGTGTGGAATAATCGCAGATGTGAAAAGGATAATTCCGAATACCAGAAATATCATGAAGTGCAGGCAGCTGCAGGTGGTGGCTCATGTCGGTACCAACGATGTATGTGTCTTTTTTGACCACTGGAGTGGTAAAGACAGGCAGTCTGGCCTGTATTACAAAGGCAGAGCTCACCATCTGCGGCATCGTTATTGTGGGGCGAGTAGAAGGTCAACCTCAGTCTCAGACGGTTCTGAGTCTGTGGAGGCTGCATATTCTTTGGTTTGGGCCCTAGATTGAAGAAGTGTCAGGATCCACCTAATAGATCAGGCGTTACTGCACGCAGAAGGCGGCTACATCGGTAGCGGAGGCTATGAGGAACGGAGTGGGCGGTGGTTATTTTGTTAAATGTGCTCCACAGCTCTAATATATTTGAAGAAATTTGACTTACCACTGTAAGCTGCTGTTAGTGAATAGCGCTGTATTGACCACTGGTTTCGGTAGGAGGAACCATTATCAAGTCTACATAAAAATCTAATATAGTAAGAACATCTTGGTAGAATAGGTTAACAGGTGAAACGTCATATCCAAGGTAACAGTTGTCTTGCTCAAGAAAATTAACATCAAAACCTTCTGTACGGCTGTATGTTCTCCAACGAAATAACACAGATTTGTAAGAGTTGTGAGACATCCTTGATCGGTTCAACATTTAAGACATCGTTGTTACAATTGACAGTAGAAGCGACCGTCGTGATAAAATAAATGAGAGCTAGCACAAAAAGATATAAATGTTCTTTTTCCCACGTGCTGTAACAAGAGTGGGATAGTAGAGAAAGTCTGACAACTGTTCTGTTAACCCTTTGCGAAAATTCTTCGATGTGAATTACGGAATAATCTTGCAAATCTGGACGTACATTAGGACATTTGTTGGCGTCGCAGGATCAACGTGTACCTTTGTTCGGAGAAGACCGCCGCTACCGGTCACCCATCGTGGGCAGTCACCTGTTGAATGACAGGCATTGCTATTGACTATCGCAGATTGTCAAAGCGGATAGAAGAATCATGGTGCAGAAAAATCGTTTGCTTTATCTTGAGAAGACGACACCACCACCACCACCACCACCACCACCACCAACAACAACAACAACAACAACAACAACAACAACTGATGAGCAGTCGTGTAGCCGCAACCATTACCTCGCTAAGGGGTTCAGAAGCTGCTGCACCGCTGTTAACCACGCATCATAAGACACAGAGATCAGTATGAATTACTTTATTTTCTTACTGCTGTTTTGCCGAATCTGCCTTCATGAATTATGTTGTGGGTCATTTGACACAGAAATGGAACTCTAGTCCATTACATTATTGTTCAGATTGCAGTCTTGAAGTTATTTGGAGCGAAAGAAAGAGTTTTACGTAAGATAAAATGTAAAGCTGTTATCCCGTAGGCTGAACACCACAGTCCTTTTCTAGAAACGCCCCTATTGGAGATGGCGTGCCCTCGCCTTCCTCCGACCTTCGAATGGGCATACCCAGCAAGATACAGGGCGACTTACAGCTTAACGTGGACTCCTAGCCACGCAGCAGCTCGGCATTTACAAAATTTACCAAGCGTGAAACAAGTGATAAGGGACAGATAAAAATCATAGGACTGAGTGGGGTCAAATTTGGAGATCTTTGGATCAGTTAAAGAAGTGACGCAAATGAGTACAACAAAAAGCTTTGACATGAAATTAAATTGGTTTGATTTCGTCACTAACTACAAACAAATCTAAATCTCACCGGTTTCCTGATATTTTGTTTTTGTTCTAAACACTTTCAAGGTTTCATGGCTGTCCCGGAAAGATGGTCTTGCCAGTCCGTTGTCGTGCATCCTAACTGAAGTAACAAAGCTATACTTAATCTACTTAATAGCCTCTTGCTATGAGGGGTCTCGGCATTCTACGATTCTTCGTACGCCTGTGCGAATCAGCACTATCATAATTATTGCTCTAAATTGTGCACTCTGTTTACATCACACTGTACAGAACAACCAATTACGTACTGGAAACATTTAATATGAACTAACGTATACTGATGAGGCAAAACATTATCAACACGTGCTTAATAGGGGGTGTGTCCACTTTTTGAATGCAATACAACTACTATTCTGCGTGAGATTCATTGCCGAAGTCCTTGGTATGTTTCCGGAGCTTTGTGGCAACATATGTCTACGCACAGGTCACACAATCATCGTAAATTACGAGCCATATAGCGTCGCAGATGTGTTCCATCGGGTTCAGATTATGCGAATTTGGTGCTCAAGTGAGTTCACTATCATGCTCCTCAACCCACTGCAGCACGCTTCTGTCTTAGTGACAGGGCACTTGTCCTGCTGAAACGTACCATCATGCTTCGGAAAGACATCATGCATGAAGGGATACAGGTGGTCCGAAATAATGTTTACGTAATCCGCAACTGTCATCATGCTTCCGATTACTACCACAGGTCCTAATGGAAGCCCAGGTGAACGTCCTTGATAAGGTAATACTGACCTGCGCTTGTTTCGAGCAGCATTTTGCCTGGACCATGGCGTATCTGGACCCTATTATTGACCTGGTGTAACAAGGAACATGATTCATACGACCAGCCCGGCCCGTGTAGACCCATGTTGAACTATTTTCGCTGAACATTGTGCTCCGAAACACTTTCCCTGCACCAACGCTGTAGTCTGTCGTCAGATATGCTACAAATCGTTGCCCATCCTTCTTTACAGAGCGGCGAAGCCTCCGACCTCCATGTTTTGTGATGAGGCGTGGGCGTAAACACCTCGTCGCTTACTGTGGTTTCACTCTCTAAATGCTCACGACGGTAGCACGCGAGCAGACCAAGTGTGCCATTTCCGGGATGATCGTTCCCAGGCGCCGGCCCATAACAATCTGTCTTTTGTCAAAGTCATTTATGTCATTGATTTTTCAAATTTCCGGCGTACATTTTTACTAGAATGAGTCCCCATTTGTCTCCGCTACACTTAGGAACGTCCCTATCAGCGTCACGTGCCCGCAACGCCATCTGATGGCCCTCAGTCTCAGGGTGGGCAGTGGTCATAATGCTTTTGGCTCGTTAGTGTATATTGCTGGAATAAGATTGAGCAAGGACGTTACGGAGCTCTACTTTTGAAACTTTTGTGCATTTATCGACCGATTACCATAGTTCTGGGTCCCTTCGGTTACGAAAATTAAGGCGTAGCGTACTCCCTAAAATGTGCCGTAAATGCACAAGCTAATACTTCGTGTTACGGAGTCTGGACCTGTTCAGTCACGCGTTTCTGAGTGCCACTTCTCAATTTTAAACAAATATTTCGCATAAGGATCATGACCACAAATCATAAACACCATGCTCTGACTTCGGTTAAATTGTTTCAATTTTAGTCTTTCCCATTCATCAGCGATTACCGAATGAAGTCTTCTAGCATACTCAAAGCATCGTTCACTAGCCTGCAGCCAGTGTAGTCATGAAAGCTCCGTAGAGTCCAAGGCGTATACTTGGTTGCACTTGCCCCGTTACATTTATATAGCTTTAGAGTCACATTCGATGTGCCTGTACACTCTCTCTTAATTTGACTGTCACGTTGTACGCACGTAATGCGTGCAGCGGTATGCTTAATCTGAAGTTCTGGCGGAGGCTATCAAGTTGGTAATAGATGTTGGAACATCACTATTAGATGTTCGAGGCGTGTATAAAGATCGCTTGGACTGATAAACACGATACGCGTCGATAGCAAGGCACGAGTACATAAAAAACCACAGTAGGCAATGCTTCATGGAAGATGTTAAATGGCATGATCATTGACACCTGTTACGTATATACTCGGGAACGATGAGGGAACCTATTATCCGATCAAGCTCATCCATCCGTTTGCTTACAACACTCAACAGGTGACGTAATGCACCACATCATCACTCTTGAAGTGTGTCAAAAGGAATTGATGAATACACTATTGACCTGGTGGTGCTTACGTGACATACCCCTTCCAACCCAATCCCTTCGGCCCACTGTTTTTATATTGCTTGTCCGCAATCGTTCTGAACATACTTGTCCAACTAATCCGCTATGGAGCAGATGTATATAGTCTCTGTTGTGGGTACACTTGAGCGCCAATGGTAGAGAACGGCTCCCCAATAGTTAAGACTCCCGTGCCGTGGAGTCCACTACAAAGCCAAAGTGTGCATACATGTTTTGGATGGATGTTTCGGATTGGACTTTCTCAAGAATAGCTCAGTATGAGCAATGAAAATTAGGCAAATGCAAAGGTATGACGATACTACCACACCAATGTTTGACCGCGGGACAAACTTAAAAATAAGGGGTGAGTACTAAACAGTCCCAATATTGAAGAATAAAACTACTTGCAGCGAAAAGGACACCAGGCCCTAACGGAATTCCGTTTCGATTTCGCATTGAATACGCCGAGGAATTAGCTCCGTCGCTAGTTCAAATTTGTCTTGCTCAGCGAATTGTCTCGTGTAGCTGGAAAAAGAGCACTGTTCGCTTCTGTTAACAAAGCGGATAACAAATCGCATGCAGAGAATTAGAGATCAATATCGCTGGCGCCTGTCTGTTGCAGGCGCCTACGGCAAATTCTGATCGTAAACTTTGTGATGTTACTGCTCGAAAAAAAAGAAAAGAGGAGAATCTCTAAGACTCAGCGAGAATTCAGGAGAACAAAGCATATGAAACACAGCTTACTTTATTCATACACGATGCCTTGCAAACAGGAGATGCACATGAACAAGTCGATTATGTCTTCCTACTTTTTCGAAAGGCGTTTGATTGTACGATATCGTCGACGACTGTCGAAGATACGATCACTGTGAATATCTTGGCAAGTATGTGATGGGCTCGAGTAATATTTGACTACTAGAAACCAGTACGTCATACTGGACGGCGAATTATCGAGAGCAACAACGTAATATCGCGTGTACCCTAAGAAAGCATATTAAGATCTCGGACGTTTTCAATATACTCTACTTGAAAAAAAAAAAAGCGAGGCACGCAGAAGACTTAGTCGAATGTCAATGTAACTTCGTACAGATATGTAAATGATAAGAGCTGCAATTATCTGTGACAGGTCGAATAACCACCAGTATGCATTAGTTTCGTTCGTGTTTAGTGTTGTCACCAGGTGTGTGAAGGTATATAAGGGTCGTGAACAGCGTCAGATGTTGAGTGCTCAATGTAAAGGACACGTAGACGCCGCATACTCGTGTGATACTAAGTTATCAGAACGTGGCGGAGTTTGAAAGGGACCTCATTGTGGGACTCCATTTGATCGAATCGGGCAATATCCGCAGTTGTGGGGCATTCGGATGTGACAGTGGCCAGATTTTGGACTCCACGAGAACGTGAGGTCAGGGATACTGGTCGACGAGGTAGCGGTCGACCACGACTGACCACCACATGGGAGAATCCCCGTATTGTGCAGCGAGCACGTTGTTGTAACTTCTTCACATGTGCGCCTGCCATCCGAGAAAAAGTAATGGACTCTCAGCAGCATTTTGTCATCCCGCAGTGCTGATTAAAGGCGTCGTATTGTGTTCAGCGTTTCTGCACCAGACCGGATGACCATCGTCAGCGAATATGGAGGCGTCTTGGGGAGAGATCACATTCTTATGGTGTGGGGAGCGATCAGGTATGACTTCAGGTCACGGTTGGTTGTGGTTGAGGGAAGTCTGACGGCACAACGTTACCTCAGCGTCCTCACTTGTTACTCCTCATGCGACAGCACCATGGTGCCATTTTTCAACAGGTAAAAGCTTGTACATTCATGGCACGTGACTCTCGGAACTGTATGCACGTCATGTATACTCCTGTGTCTAGCAATATCCCTAGATCTGTCCCCGATAAAACATACGCGGGACTAGCTCGGACGCGAACACAGTCCCACTGTCAGTACCGGGAAATGAAGGACACGTTAAAACAGTTGTGGACGAGCTTACCTCAGGAGAGAATACAGTGGCTTTCCTAACCAAATCAGTGCACGCATATAGGCCAGAGGGATGCGTCATACTGGTAATTTCCTTGTAAGTTGGACTCGATTTTGTAATCACTGAAACACAACACATACCCTCTCAAGCTGTGGAATTTCACTTCGTCTCCTCCTCCGGGGATCTTCACCTTTGTCAGACAGTGTACATTTACGACATCGGGTATGATCAACAGCGGTATAAAGCTGTTCAGTGGCGACGCTATTTTATACAGGGAAGTATCGTCGTTTGAAGATCGTAAAGAACTGCAGAAAGATTTGGACAAAATTTCCACAGGGAGTAATTAATGGCAGCTCCCTTTAAGTGCGGATAAATCCACGTCCGTTCTTACAACAAAGAGAGACAGCGGTATAGTATCTGATTACAAGATTAGTGGTGACTATCTTGAGCAAGTGAAGTGATATATGTATTCAGGGTTAATGCTACGAAGTCATTTGAAGTGGTACGATCACTTGCAATTGGTCTCAGGGAAGTCGAGTGACACAGAGATTTGTTGGAAAGGTTGTAGGAAAATGCATTGCATCTGCAGAGAGAATTTTATGAAAGACACTAGTGCGACAAATTCGAGAGTATTGTTCCAGTATTTGGAGTCCGTTTCAGGTAGGCTTCACGAAAGGAGCTGAAAGTATTTAGAGATGCGCTGTCAGGAGCGTAACAAGTGGGTATAGGTCATAGGAAACAGTAACATACATGGACGGGGAACGTCAGTGGGGATATTAGGAAGAAAGTTCATACGGAGCCCTGTTGGTATATTTAGAAAAACTATACTCGAAGATGGGTAAATGGTTCTGAGCACTATGCGACTTAACTTCTGAGGTCATCAGTCGCCCAGAACTTAGAACTAATTAAACCTAACTAACCTAAGGACATCACACACATCCATGCCCGAGGCAGGATTCGAACCTGCGACCGTAGCGGTCACGCGGTTCCAGACTGAAGCGCCTTTAACCGCACGGCCACACCGGCCGGCCCGAAGATGGGTAGTGTGTCCATTATGCTCCAGTCAGCGTGTATCTGGCGTAGTGTTGATGAGAATAAGATGCGGTAAGAGATGGAGGGCATGTACAGAAGCATATACACAATCATTTTGCTCTCAGTATATGAATGGAATAGGAAAGAAAATCAGTGTTCGTACCCTTTTCTGTGAACTGTACAGTGGCTTGCGGAGAAAAAATAGAGCTTAGTTGTGAAGAGGTAGAGATAAATGCATTAGAACACGCGTAATCACATTTACCTCGAACTGTTCATGCCTCTACTATCACCAGCTTTCACATCCTCCTAAGCCTCTACCTCTAAAAAGTTGCCTCTAAAAAGTCAGCAACCACTTATCACTGGATACGCAACTGCGCACTAAATGATGCATCGGCCAGAAAGCCGAGCGGTTAAAGGCGCTACAGTCTGGAACCGCACGACCGCTACGGTCGCAGGTTCGAATCCTGCCTCGGGCATGGATGTGTGTGATGTCCTTAGGTTAGTTAGGTTTAAGTAGTTCGAAGTTCTAGGGGACTTATGACCACAGCAGTTGAGTCCCATAGTGCTCAGAGCCATTTGAACCATTTGAGCATCGGCCAGAAAGCTTTCATTATGTCCAGATGGCTACCTCCGTAATTAGTCAGAAGGTAGCAACTAAAAGACAGTAATGGGTGTATTTGTAGCAAAAGGGTGGATAAGAAATTGCATTGAACAGAGAGAGAACAATAGAGTTCAGCGAACTGGAATACAATTTAATTAGTTAATGAATTTGACTGTGGACTTAGCAGCCTTCACGGACATTGCTCCTTTTGTGGACACCGGAAAAACTATTCTACTACCTATAGGATCCAGCTTAGTCTTTCATCAGGTATGTCTGTTCTAAAACAAGGATAGTCTGAAGGAGGTGCAATGTGATGGTGTTCGTTTGTGGTCGGATCCAGTAATCATCATGTCAGCAGGGGAAGAGCCAGTAGGTTGAGCTGAAGACCTAAAAGTTTGCTCGAACTGGCTGAGTACAAAGGAGCGTCACACGGCATGTGGTACAGAATACACCAGCGTATAATAATTGCTGCATAAAACTGAATAGATATCAGTTTATTGAACCGTATACTTTGTTGGCCAGTCCGCCGATGCACTGAGGGGCCTGACGACAATATGATGTGTTTTAAAACTGTCAGCGAACGTTTGATTAAAATTTTTATTCTAATATACGCAGCCTGTCCCGTACGTGAGTAGATATATCAATAGTCAGTGTTGAAGTTGTAAATTGTCGTTGCTGCGTTGGAAAAGAACCAGAATTTCATGCAATAATAGAAAGCACTGAAGCTCAAATCGTTATTGGCAATGAAAGCTGGCTAAAGCCCGAGATAAATTCAATCCAAAAAATTACAGAGGACCTGTCGGTGTTCAGAAAGGATAGTTTACATACAGCTGGTGGAGTATTTGCCGTAATTGTTTATCTTGTCGTGAAATTGAATTAGATACTACCTGTTAATTAGCATGCGTTGAGGTTATATTTGACAACCAGAATTAATTAGTAACTAGTTACTTTTACCCACCCCTGACAGAAATGATACAGTTGCTGGAATGTTCAAAATGGCTCTGAGCACTATGGGACTTAACTTCTGAGGTCATCAGTCCACTAGAACTTAGAACTACTTAAACCTAACTAACGTAAGGACATCACACACATCCATGCCCGAGGCAGGATTCGAACCTGCGACCGTAGCGGTCACGCGGTTCCAGTCTGTAGCGCCTAGAACCGCTCGGCCACCCCGGCCGGCGCTGGAATGTTCAAAGGAAGCTTCAGCCTCATTTAAATTAGGTATCTCAATCATACATTTATACTTGGTGGTGACTTCAATGTGCCCTTGATACGTTGGTGAAAATCTATTTTTATCGTCTATGGCGGGCGTGGAACATTGCCTGCAGGCATACTAAATGCTTTCTCAGGAAATTATTTTGAACATATAGTTCAGGAGCCCATTCGAAATGTAAATGGTAGTGAAAGCATATCTGAGCTCTTAGAAACAAATAATCCGGAGCAAATATGGAGGATCATGACGGTTGCCTGGGCTAGTGACCACAAGCTCGTAGTAGTGAGACTGAATGTCGTAAGATGCAAACCCACCAAAAGTAAACGCAAAATATATGTTTAAAAAAAGCAGATATAAATTCACCTGACACTTTCCTAACAGTCAGTCTTCACTTCGACCAAAACAGATACGTAAGCGTAGGCCAGATGCGGCTTAAATTCAAGGAAATAGTATCAACGGCAACTGAGGGGTTTATACCAAATAAATTAATAAGAGGCGGAACTGATCCCCTATGGTACACAATATAGGCCAGAACACTGTTGCAGAACCAACGAAAAAAATCGTGCGACATTCAAAAGAACGCAAAATTCCCAAGATTGGCGATGTTTAACTGAAGCTCGAAATTTAGTACGGACTTCAATGAGAGATACTTTTAATAGTTCCCACAACGAAACCCTGCCTCGAAAATTCAAAGGGATTCTGGTCATACGTGAAGTACACCAACGGCAAAACAAAACACAATCAATACCTCCACTGCGCGATACCGAAGGTAATATTATAGACATCAGAGCCACTGAAGTGTAGTTACTAAATACAGTTTTCCGAAACTGCTTCACCAAATAATACGAAATAAATATTCCAGAATTCGAATCAAGAATAGCTGCCAACGTTAGTGACATCGTAGTAGATATCCTCAGTGTAGCGAAGCAGCTTAAATCGCTTAATAAGCATGTAGATTCCTTTCACAATATGCTGATACAATAGCTCAGCACTCCATAATCATATGCAGTAGTTTGCTCGGTTAACGATCCGTACGTACAGAGTGGCAACGTCCACAGGTCTCATCAATATTCAAGAAAGGAAACACTAAGATTCTGGGATGTATACTGTGTTCGAACTCTATGAATTGCCACGAAGATAACTATCTATTGACAGGTAGTGAATACGGATTCAGAAAATATCATTCTTGCGAAACAAAACTAGCTCTTTATTCGCACGAAGTAATGATTGCTGTCGACAGTTATCACAAGTTAATTCCGTATTTTAGATTTCCAGAAGACATTTGACACAGTTATTCGCAAGCGACTTCTAATCAAACTGCGTGCCTATAGAGTATGGCTTCAGCTATGCGACTGGGTTCCTGATTTACTGTCCGGATGATTGTAGTTATTAGTAACTGAGAAAGTCTCGAGTAAAACGGAAGTGATAGCTGGCGTTCCCTAAGGTAGTGTTGCAATTCCTCTCCTGTTCCTTATCTATATACACGATGTAGGAGACAGTCTGAGCAGCCCTCTTAGGTTGCATGCAGATGATGCTGTCGTTTACTGCCTAGTGAAATCATCAGAAGATCTAAACCAACTGAAACATGATTAAGACAAGATACCTTTATGGTGCGAAAAGTGGCAATTAAGCTTTAATAATAAAAAGTGTAATATCATCCACATGCGTACTAAGAGGTATTCGTTAAATTTCGGTTACACGAAAATAGGAACAAATCCAAAGGCTATCAATCTAAATAAGTACGTAGGAATTAAAATTACAAACAACGTAAATTGGAACGATCACATAGATAATGTTGTGGGTAAGGCAAACCAAAGATGACGTTTTATTGCCAGAACACTTAGATGCAACAAGTCTATTGAAGAGATTGCCTACACTACGTTTGTTCGTCCTCTGTTGGAATACTGTTCTGCAGTATGGGAACCTTACCAAATAGGACTGGCGAAGGACATCGAAAAAATTCCAAGAAGGGCAGTTAGTTCTGCATTACCGCGAAATAAGGGAGAGATTGTTGCGGATATGATACGCGAGTCGGGTTGGCAATCGTTAAAACAAACGCGTTTTTCGTTGCAGTTAGATCTTTCCTCGAAATTTCAGTCACAAACTTAATTCTCTGAATGTGAAAATACTTTATTGACTCAACGCTACATAGCAGGAAATTATATCATAATAAAATAACAGAAATCGGTGCTCGCACGGAGAGATTTACGGGTTAAGTGTTCATTTTTCCCACTCTCTGTTAAGAGGGTGGAACGGTGGAGAAATAGTCTGAAGGTCATTCGATGAGCCCTCTGTCAGGCACTTAAATGTGAATTGCAGAGTACTCAGCAGTAGATGTAGATACGTGAAGAATCACTTGCTTAAGACTTTTGTATCTCTTTAGATTTCTTTCTGTTGGGTGTTTGTTTTGCCTTTTACAGCTGTAGACATGATAGGGCGTGGTATTTAACGCTTGAGGCTAATATTTCTAGCTGCAGGTACCATCGACAGCGTATAATGAATTGTAGAGTGAAGTGTTTTTAGAAGGCAGACTAACTCGTAGGTCGCTCTGCCTCCAGCAAGAGCTTCAAAGGAAGTGATATTTTTCCGGCAGGTTACCACAATGGATAATACCTTCTCGTTGTTGTTCAATGAATACATCTAAATCCTTATTCATTGGGAGATATGATAGATAGAGAGAGAGAGAGAGAGAGAGAGAGAGAGAGAGAGAGAGAGAGAGAGACCAGGATATTAGCTCAGGGAGACTGCGACTCCCATTTAAAGAAAATGCCTTGCCCTAGGGACTGAATGCTCTGCAATGGAATCACTGCGAATATTTTTCCAGTGCAACAGCTTGGAAACACTCTGGTTTTATCGTTTCCTCAATTTGAATTATTCCGTTTTCTTTTAGGGCGGCCTGTGCGACGACGATAATGTTATGTTCCTTCATATATTTATCAGATACCATGGAACTGCGTCACTTTCGGATAACATTTCATGTTTGAGCGTCGTTAACCGTAGGTTTTAATTCTACTTAAGGAGTGAAAGATGGAAAAACTGTATTGGTAAAAAAAGTAACGTGTGGATTTCGACAGACGAAATTCTGTAAGGAAAATGAAAATCGTCGTCTTTCATTACACTTTTACTTAACTTGAAGTTGTTGTAAATGCTTGAGCCATCGACTCCCTCATTTTACCGCCCCTCTGTCAGCAAGAAATTTTTGTAGCTATTTTTGAGTCCCCTCTCGTACATGGCGCGTTAACTGTCCTAGCGAAATACAATAAAATTTAACTGGCGTGACTGTATGATGTGAATCAAAATGATGACCCTGTTCATAATTTTAATCAAGACTTTATTTATTCGTTACTTGAGAGTGGTGAGAACCTAGGAGTGGGCGAAGAGACGGGAGAGGAAAGGACGAGGATGCATCGTGGTTTTAGTTTCCTCTGTCAACTATTAATGCAGACGCCCTAAACTTCCATTGACATCGAAGTTTGCGCATTTTTAGTCTTAAAGATTGTTCATAACATACTGTGGTGCAATGGAAATGGCTTATTCCTGTTGATAGACTAAAAAAGTATAAATGTGTGGCTACCAGCCTGTTGCAATCCTTTCTATTTGGCGCCACTACGGCTTGCGCATCAATGTCACTCTGTCATTTGTCCTGACTGGGACAAGTGGACCCCGTTGCAGACCTCTGCTGAGGTGGTGGCCGGCAGTCTGATTCGGGACCTTGGCTTGTATCGGCTGTTTGTAGAGCATGGACGCCTTCAACAACTATGAGCATGTGATGGCAGAATGCCGCAGTACTCCGATCATTAGACCGAACGAAATAATGTTGTGCATGCCATTTCGTAGATGGAGAAGTGTCAGACGTAGTATCTGTGTTTACGTTTACTATTCTCGTGACGGTTCAGTGAACCGTTAAGTACTTATTGGCAAGAACGTCGTTTGAGACTATGTTGTCGTCGAAACCGTCGAAATTCCATCTTCCTAAACGTCACCCTTGCGCCCTCTGCCACTACTGGGGCCATCAGAAATTGACAACGTCGCACTCCGTTAGCGGCCGTATAACTCCGTATACGAGATGCTTTTATTGAATACCTGTTGAGTAACGGCCATTAAATGGTAAGATCATATGCAGAACGTTATACTACCAGGTATAAAATCGAAATGTCCTCGTATTTCTTTATGGCCCTTACACAAACATTTCGCACTTACGCAGTGTGCTTTGAGGGCAGCAGTCAACGCAAAAAGATAAACAGCAGGTTATGAAGTAGGCTAGAGTTAACGAACTGAACAGAAAGGTAGATTTACCATGTGATATTTGCAGAAAGCGATACACCTCCAGCGCTAAGAATAAGATAGTAAAATAACGACGGCACGTTAAAGGTATACTGAAAGGTAAGAATTTCAGTAAAATAAATTCCATATATCGCGCAAGAACTATGGTTAGTTTATAGGCTATTTTAACCCCATTATCACTGAAAATATAGCTGTTCAGTCAGTATATTTACAGAAAGATTTAAAGTAATGTGACTGAACAACTGAATAATTTCATTATTTGTCCATCTTATGTACTGCGTGCTTTTTAGCACTTCTTGATCTCCCTCGAATGAAACGTTAATTGCGGAAAGTAACTAGTCAGCAACTTTAAAGTCGAGCTCTTGATATATTGCTCCAAATCTCATTTAAAAACGTAGCGTTTGGCTGAGGGCAGTAAGGAAGTTTGTAAAGAGGTGTGTTTTTTGTTTTGAAAAATATCAAATACTTTTGTGTTTAAAAAGCGTTAAAAAAGTCAGCTTCCTCCATTCTACATATTCGACAACATTTTTATTGTGGTTTTTTGTAGTAGTAAGCTAAAGATAGATCCAGTTTTCGGAGAGTTTTTGCATGTTAAACAAGTGGACGCAGGAAAAATTTCTGTCGCATTGATATCCTTGTGGGTTGTTTGAAACGTTTTTTCGATGTTCATTAACATATTTAAAATTGTACAGTCCTGTTTCGCATTATTGGGCCCTGAAAGTGCACAATTACTCAACAGTGAGATTAAAATAGATCAACGTTGTACTGGGCAGATGTATATCACAAGGTGTAGGAAATTGACACAGGCGCACCAAGTTGCTCTTGTAATACAGTGCCTCGTTGTACAGACTGACAAAGGTTAGCTTGAATGAGGCGTTTGGAAATTACCTAGCGAAGTAAAGGTATTTTTTACTAAGCCGACATACTGCTCTACTGGATTCACACAACTAGCTCTTTATTCACATCAAGTGTTGAGTGCTACTGACAAGGGATTTCAGATCAGTTCCGTATTTCTGAATTTCCAGAAGGCTTTTGACACTGTACCACACAAGCGGCTTGTGGTGAAATTGCGTGCTTATGGAATATCGTCTGAGTTATGTGACTGGATTTGTGATTTCCTGTCAGAGTTGTCACAGTTCGTAGTAATTGACGTAAAGTCATTGAGTAAAACAGAAGTGATTTCTGGCGTTCCCCAAAGTAGTGTTATAGACCCTTTGCTGTTTCTTATCTGTATAAACGATTTAGGAGACTATCTGAGCAGCCGTCTTAGGTTGTTTGCAGATGACGCTGTCCTTTATCAACTTATAAAGTCACCAGAAGATCAAAACAAATTGCAAAACGATTTAGAAAAGATATCTGAATGGTGCGAAAATTGGCAGTTGACCCTAAATAACGAAATTTGTGAGGTCATCCACGTGAGTGCTAAAAGAAATCCGTTAAACTTCGGTTACACGACAAATCAGTCTAAAAGCCGTAAATACAACTAAATACCTAGGTATTACAATTCAACTAAATACCTAGGTATTACAATTACGAACAACTAAAATTGGAAGGAACACACAGAAAATGTGGGAAGGCTAACCAAAGACTGCGTTTTATTGGCAGGACACTTGGAAAATGTAACAGAGCTACTAAGGAGACTGCCTACACTACGCTTTTCCATCCTCTTTTAGCATACTGCTGCGCGGTGTGGGGTCCTTACCAGTTAGGACTGACGGAGTACATCGAAAAAGTTCAAAGAAGGGGAGCACGTTTTGTATTATCGCGAAATATGGAAGAGAGTGTCACAGAAATGATACAGGATTTGGGTTGGACATCATTAAAAGAATGGCGTTTTTCGTTGCGACGGAAACTTCTCACGAAATTCCAATCACCAACTTTTTCCTTCGAATACGAAAATATTTTGTTGACACCGACGTACATAGGGAGAAACGATCACTACGATAAAATAAGGGAAATCAGAGCTCGCACCGAACGATATAGGTGTTCTTTCTTTCCTCGCGCTATACGAGATTGGAATAATAGAGAATTGTGAAGGTGGTTCGATGAACCCTCTGCCAGGCGCTTACATGTGATTTTCAGAGTGTCGATGTAGATCTGCAGTAGTACTCCACGAGCATAGAGCTATAAATATGCCCTTCTATTAAGGAAAAAAGTGAGTGGTCCATCGATTCCATATTGAACGTGAGTGGAACAGGGGAAAATGATCGTTTCGCATGATTTTCACTGTATGCAGAATAGCTTCAGGTGCTGTTACCACATTTATAAAAACCAGTGACATTAGATTGCAGCAAGTTGCCATCATACAGAAACTGTTCACTGGTTTACACTAAACAGTATAGAGGGTATACTACACCACTCAAACAGCTGTATTATAGAGGATATTGAAGTAGATAATTAATCATGAAAAAGTCAGTAACAGCGACTTCCGAAAAATAGCCCAAATACGTAATAGTCTATATTGTACAAAAATCTCGATTATAACAGTATTTAAACACTTGTAAGCAATTTAATTAAGTAAGAACTTAGAAGGTTGCCGTACACCTTTTATAATGGTGGTGGCGGCAACTCGTTGAGGAATGGACTCAGTTACCGAAAACATAAGACACATCCTGAGCAAGTAACGCCGTTCGCCGCCCACAAAAGGAGAATCTGAGTCGGAACTGAGTCAAAGGCATGTAAATCTCGGTCGATAACATCCCAGATATGTCCAGTAGGATTTACGTCAGGCGATCTGGGTGCCACGAAAGCGCTCGTATGTCCATAATTAATTTTTCTGAAACTATACTGATAGTATGTGAGCGATGACGCGAAGTGGCTGCATCACCATTGAAACATTGACACACGCAGTCACACTCCTACAGGCTGCAGGACACTTCGATCATCCTCCCTTCACGATGCACAAATGCTAGCCCCAAACACTGTTAAAACTCGGGAATTTTAACAAAGATAAAATCGTAAAAGAGGGCAAGAAAGAAACCAGAGGCGGCCTAGGCTTTCATACCCCTTCCGTCTCGCCTCCGCTGCTGATGTAAAATTCTGCACATTGACATCGTCACGACTCAACAGGTGGTGCAGGCAGAAAACTAAACGTGACTCACGTTCTTGCCTCCATCCGATCACCCCCGGGGTGCTACTACAACCATCATCCAGTGGAACAGGGCGAAACTAGGACACCTACAATACTTTCCTTTCATCCAGCAACGTGTATAACTTATTAAGAAAAAAGATTCCATGAAACATATACCCCTACACGAAATAGTCACCATGCCTGTTTCAAAAAGTAGAGTTCGCCCTGAATGAGCACCAGATGGATTCTGTGCATTGGTGCTCGTGGACATTTTTTGTGAAGTAATTGCGCTCCATACAGCATTAGAACTTGTGGCTGTTCACAAAGGACAATTATGGATTTTACTATATGTAATGCCTGTCTGCCTCCAAACAAGAAACTGACATAGCAGGAGATAGTTGACTGCTCTGCCAGTTACCTCCACCGTTTATCCACTTCATCGAATACGATGTCTACAACCCATTGTGGCGTGTGATACATCTGAGGTACTGTAATGCAAAAAGTAATCGCAGATGTTTACTTAAGTTTACTGAACTGTGGCATACAAACTCATTTTAGTGTGGCACTGGAACGTATACAGCCATTGATCTCTGGATCTGTAGCCGTAGCTTCGTATCCTCAATTAAATTGAGGGTACACGACGACTTCTGCAAGAATGGGCATATCCCGATTGTTCATGACCCTCCCGCATTGTCACTCCGCCGAGTGCCTTCTTCGGTACGCTCTCAAGAAATCCGATTAGCATACTTCTAATGTCGCCCTAAAAATCGAAACTTTTCTATAAATGGATGTCGACTAGTTGATATTGGACGCAAGTACTTAAAATACTAAAAGCAGCTGTATTGACGACTCCCCTTGATTCGCGAACAAACAATCGGGAACCAGCCCCATGTTTGACAAGAAGTCGCGATGATAATCACAGATTGCAGGCGGATGCTCCAACGACGTAAGCAATACTGCTATACCTAACGACGTTTATTTTAAGCTGAAAGCAGGCAAGTGTCAAGTTGCTGTTTTCGTCCGGAACTGTTAGAATTTTGCTTCTTGCTGCAGTGGCCCCTACGAGTTCGTGTTTCGGCTACCCGCTGCGCTGTCCTGTCTTGCTGGCGGGCAATGTGACCTTCACCTAAAATGCAACACAAAACGGTGCTCAGGGTAGAGCAACAAATGTTCATTGTCAAGTGTTACACGACGCACAATTCATCAGAATTCATGGAAAACGTGTGCGGAAGTGTTTGCGCAAGAGTTGAACACTGGAAGTATTTTGACAAAACCCCCAGCAAAGTTGGCAATGCAAACTTAGTAGCAAGATAGCGCTGCAGCAATGTCAACAGTGGACATTTCTCGTATCTTCTGTAATGTTAATTAACAAGGTTAGCCCCGCGTAAGTCTTATTTTCCGTCTCAGTTTTATTTTGCCCACTCTGTATATCATCTTCACATTGCTGAAGTGCTAAGTTACGATTCAGTTGTAACCTACATGCATTGGTTTACTCGTAGATATACGAACTGGCTAGTGAGTAGCAGAAAAGGCCTTATCAAGCAAGGCGCCGTTTATCTGTGTAGGATTTTTCCGGTACACTTGGAATTAAATTGGTTTATGAGCTCACAAAATAGAATTGTGATACAGATGAAGTCTGTAGATTGTTTAACATACCAAACCAACCACAACAGCTGTCAGTAAAGAGGAAATACCAGAGAGACCTCACTCTTTCGCAAATGTTAGTCGCCTTCGTGTGAACTAATTCTACAGTCTGAACATTCCCCCATCCCTTTCAAAAGTAAAGACAAATCTAGTGACTTGGCCTCATTGTTGTTTCAATATATACTCTCTCCTGTTTGTAAAATTCATCATAAAAGCCAATAAACAATTGTAACAAGCTGTCGAAGTCCCTCTTGGTACGAAACTATCTCGATGAGTAACAAAAACGAGGAGCAGCTTAGCGGTTATTACTTTACTTTGTTGTGCAACCCTTCAGAGATCCTATCCGAAAAATGTAACTTCTTGATAAGCTTTAGTTTTGGTTAATAGTGTATTACTAGCGTGCATTTTGAAACTGCCAGGATCTCTTTGACACTTATTGCTTTGCACTTCATTTTGGAGTATACTTCATTTGCGGAAATGAGAGCAATACGTACTGTAAAAGATTATACTGTGCCTTAATTTGTCATGGATGTTAGGCAAGGAAATAACCCTCACATCTCATGCTCTGAGTGCCATCTCCACTACTAAGAACCACAGTCATCGCTGGGTTGGGTCAGAGTTTTCTAATTTCTAGCTGCTGTGTTGGAATGCCATGGAAGAATGTTAAGTGTCATGGTGAGTTCTGGATGGAGAATACAGTTCTTGCAGTATAGTATGAGCGACGTAGCGCAGTTCCTTCGAGAAGGCCGTAATTCCACCTCCTCTCCCCCCACCCCTGCCCTCTCAAGACGCCTCTGTTGACCAAACTTTGAACTATACCCTCTCTCCTTTGTCGGAAGTACAGCGTATCCGGTTTCAATAGCTTAGGAGTCTATCGGCGTTGCCAGATAATTTATCCTTGAAGATACTGCAGAGCGTTTTATTAAGTAATCTACTAGTTGAATTTGGCACTGGTCGATTAACATACCTCAGGAAGGCACTGATCATGGTCATAACCCGTACTTTATCTCGTTTATTCAGTTTAGTTTGTCATTACAAGTTTGTGACTTACCGAAACTAACGACGTCTGTAATATTAAAGCTCGTAGGGTTTCCGCCGGAGTCTGACAGCTTGCGTGCCGCGGAGTAATCAATTAAATTACCTCCGCGATATTTCCATTGATCTGCTGTTACGTGGGGTTAGTGCAGGCACCCGTAAAATGTAGTGACACGTGTGCTATATTTATGGTTCTGTCTGTGGCATGAGCATCTACGCGTTTATGCAGACGTCGTTCACAACGCCTGGGCCGTCATCCTTAAAATAACCGGTTGTCAGAAACACTTGCAGTTTCCCGGCAGCTGTTTTTATAAATTCATCCGTGTTATTAATGTATGGAGCCAGAGAGTGGTAGAGTTACTTCCGGGACTACCTGAATAAAACATGCTGTTACAGCGGAATGAGTTCCTGTGCTGTTTTTTTAACACAGCTCACAGCTTGTTGAACGTGTTCCTCCTGATTGTACTCGACCGCTGTTGCGCCCTCGCTTGGTGTATTCCAGTATCGGTCTGTTCCACAGGTCTGCTTCTCATCAGGCACACGAAATGGATCTCCCTGGGAACTGATTTTTTAAAATTTGGCTTGCGTTTATTGAATCATACTGACAACAGTACGGTACAAGTCTAAACCCATACACACAAAGAAATTACAATATAAATAGTACGAACAGTGATTCAGAATTATTTTACAGTCTCCTCATACGTTGAATTATTACAGATAAGATATCTTGACGTATCTGTTCTAGACAAAATAGAAAGAAAAACCTCAGATTTTGGGAAGTGTACACCTGGGGATCTCTCTGTTTATGCAACCTTAGACAGAACACCAAATTTCGTGTACACACGTTACTATCTCGTACAAAACAAAAAAGGGCTTTGTATGTTAAAGGATTTCGTAACACAATAAAAGAGGATCTCTCGTTTGAAGGGGCACCGTCAATTTCACAAGGTTCTGCAGTACATCATTGTGCTGTGCTTCGAAGAAACTGAAGGAAAACAGCAAGAAGTTTGCAGCTCCTCCGTGTTTCTTCGATAGCCGTAGAAATACTTATACTTGATGCCCATCGTTGTAATCTGGAATTAGTTGAACTATGGTTGGTATGCATTCGTGCACCCGCTTCTGGCCCGCCTGAAATTTTTGAAACCAGGGGAATTTCTAATTACAGACTGTATCGCGTCCTATTATTTTCCTTTATAGCAGATTGAAAGGCACCTATCTTCGGCCAGTATCCGCATCCATAATTTGAAATAGGATGGCACTCAGATTGGTTATAGGGCCAGAAACAATATCCTCCTTCGCTAACTGGTCCAGCTTGTCATTGTAAATAAATCCTACATGAGCAGGGGCCCATAGAAAAGGGATTCTCATATCTCTTCGTTCATTTACCAACGATTTTCGTATAATTTCCAGTAAAATAGTCTTCTTACTGTTACGTTTTGGGTTTTCAACAGATTACAATACGCTTTTTGAAACTGGCTCTATGAGCAGGTTCTGGAGTCCCAAGTGATGACCAAATTTGAATTTGTGGTTGACACTTTCCCTCAGCCAGATGCAGTCGCTTGTCCTGTTTGAGAGGAAACCTCTCAGCCTGCAAGATCCGGGCAATCACAGATTATTGGTAGTTGGGAGCTCCAATGCTAGGCGCATTGTGGGGCGCTTTAGGGACTTGGCTGCCACGGAGGGGAAGAAAGCTATTGTGCACTCCGTGTTTATACAGGATGGATTCATTCTAGACGTGCCATGAGGAGCACAAGGTGCAGCCAACTGCATGTGGTGGCTCACGTCGGTACCAATGATGTGTGTCGCTTTGGATTTGAAGAGATTCTCTCTGCTTTCGAGCGGCTAACAGAAGTGGTAAAGGCTGCCAGTCTTGCTTGAAAGATGAAAGCAGAGCTCACCATTTGCAGCATAGTCGACATGACCGATTGCCGACCTATAGCGCAGAGCCGAGTGGAGGGTCTGAATCAGAGGCTCAGACGTATCTGCGACCGTGTAGGCTGCAGATTCCTCGACTTACGCGATAGGCTGGTTGGATTGCGGGTTCCGCTGAAAAGGTCAGGAGTTCACTACACGCAGAAGGCGGATACACGGGTAGCAGGGACTCCGTGGCGTGGGCTGGACTGTTTTTTAGGTTACATGGTCTCTGGAAAACACAAAAAGGGCTTCACTCACAAAGGCTGCAGGCTGAACACAGGAAGAACGTAGACAGGAACCATCGGTATAATAGTTGTAAATTGTCGTAGCTGTGTTGGGTAAGTACCAGAGCTCCAGGCGCTAATAGAAAGCATTGATGCTCGTTACAGGCAGTGAAAGATGGCTAAAGCTGGAGATAAGTTGAGCCGAAACTTTTACGAAGAACCTAACGGTGTTCTGAAAGGATAGGTTAAACACGGTTGGCGGTGGCGTGTTTGTTGCTGTTAGAAGTAGTTTTATCTTGTCGCGAAAATCAAGTAGATAGTTCCTCTGAGTTAGTATTGGCAGAAGTCATTCTTGCAAACCGGAATAAAGTAGTAACTGGATACTTTTATCGGCATCCCAATTCAGATATTACAATTGCTGAAAGGTTCAAAGAAAGCTTGAGTTAGATTTCATACACGTACCCGAGTCACATTTATAGTGGTGGTGACTTTAATTTACCCTCGATATGTTGTCGAAAATACATGTTTGATTCCGGAGGTACGCATAAAACATCATTCGAAATTGTGCTACACACATTCTCTGAAAATTATTTCGAGCAGTTAGTTGATGAACCCACGCGGTTGTGAAAACACACTTGACCTCTTAGCAACAAATAATCCTGAGTTAATAAGGAGCATCAAAACGGATACAGGTATTAGTGAACACAGGGCTGTCGAAGCGAGATTGGATTTTGCAACCCTCAAATCCTCCAAAAATAAACGAAAATTATACCTATTCAAAAACGCAGATAAAAATTCACTTAACCCTTCCTGAGGGACAATCTCCATTCCTTCCAAATTAACAGTATAAGTGGAGACAAGATGTGGCTTAAATTCAAAGAAATAATATCGGCAGCAATTGATGGAATTATACCAAATAAACTAACAAACGACGGAACTGATCCCCCATGCTACACAAAACGGGTCAAAACACTGTTGCAGAAACAACGAAAATAAACGTGCCAAATTTAAACCTACGCAAAATTTCCAAGTCTGGCGATCTTTTGCAGAAGCTCGAAATTTACCGCGGACTTCAATGAGAGATGCTTATAATAATGTGAAGTTTGCTGGCGGCAAGATACAATCAATGCCTTCTCTGCGCGATAGCAATCGAGATACTATCGAAGACAGTGCTGCCAAAGCAGAGTTACTAAACACAGCCTTGCGAAATTCCTTCACTAAAGACGACGAAGTAAATATTCCAGAATTCGAATCAAGAACAGCTGCCAACATGAGTAACGTAGAAGTACATATCCTCGGAGTAGCGATGCAACTTAAATCACTTAATAAAAGCAAGTCTCCTGGTCCAGACTGTATACCAATTAGGTTCCTTTCGGAGTATGCTGATGCATTAGCTCCATACTTAAAAATCATATACAACCTTTCGCTCGACGAAAGACATACCCAAAGACTGGAAATTTGCACAAGTCTCACCAATGTTCAAGAAAGGTAGTAGGAGTAATCCACTAAATTACAGGCCCATAGCATTAACGTCGATATGCAGCAGGATTTTCGAACGTGTATTGTGTTCAAATATTATGAATTATCTGGAAGAGCACGGGCTATTTACACACAGTCAACACGGATTTAGAAAACATTGTTCTTGTGAAACACAACTCGCTCTTTACTCGCACAAAGTGTTGAGTATTATTGACAAGAGATTTCAAATGGATTCCGTATTTCTGGATTTCCGGAAGGCTTTTGACATTGTGCCATACAACCTTCGTGTAGTGAAATTGCGTTCTTATGGAATATCGTTTCAGTTATGTGGCTGGATTCGTGATTTCCTGTCAGAGGTCACAGTTCGTAGTAACTGACGGAAAGTAATCGACTAAAACAGAAGTGATTTCTGACGTTTCCCAAGGTAGTGTTATAGGTCCTTTGCTGTTGCTTATATATATATAAACGATTTGGGAGACAATCTGAGCTGCCGTCTTAGTTTGCTTGCAGATGACGCTGTCGTTTATCGACTAGTTAAGTCAGCAGAAGATCAAAACAAATTGCAAAACGATTTAGAAAAGATGTCTATATGGTGCGAAAATTGGCAGTTGACCCTAAAAAACGAAATGTGTGAGGTCATCCACGTGAGTGCTAAAAGGAATCCGTTAAACTTCGGTTACACGATAAATGAGTCAAATCTAAAGACCGTAAATTCAGCTAAATACGTACTAATTACAATTACGAACAACTTAAATTGGATGGAACACACAGAAAATGTCGTGGGAAGCCAAACCAAAGACTACGTTTTATTGCCATGACACTTGGAAAATGTAACAGATCTACTAGAGAGCCTGGCTACATTACGCTTGTCCCTCTTTTAGCATATTGCTGCGTGGTGTGGGATTCTTACCAGATAGGACTGACAGAGTACATCGAAAAAGTTCAAATAAGAGCAGCACGTTTTGTATTTCGCGAAATACGGGAGAGAGTGTCACAGAAATGACGCGGGATTTGGGCTGGACATCATTAAAAGAAAGGCGTTTTTCGTTGCGACGGAATCTTCTCACGAAATTCCGACAACCAACTTTCTGCTCAGAATGTGAAAGTATTTTGTTGACGCCGACCTACGTAGGGAGAAACGATCACCATGATAAAATAAGGGAAATCAGAGCTCGCACGGAAAGATACAGGTGTTCGTTCTTTCCACGCGCTATATGAGATTGGAATTATAGAGAATTGTGAAGGTGGTTCAATGAACCTTCTGCCAGGCATTTAAATGTGATTTGCAAAGTATCGATGTAGATGAAGAGTATTAACACCTGGTGAAACGATACTGCCCATATCTCGTGTGTAGATTCAAAATAGAAGAGAGCTGAGAATTGAGACATAAGGCAGTCATCTTGACGCTGTACGAGGAGCGAGTAATTTCTTAATCTTACATATACGGTAGTGTTCTGTTTCTCTTTTACACACAGTCACATAGTACAACACCCATAACCCGTTTGTGCCATATGTTGGTCATTTTCAGATTCGATATGTTACATACGTCATTTGGCGTAACAAATCGCAATGCATGTTATGAACACTTTGTTCAACAAATTACGTTTATGACGTATAGAATACCCAGATGAGGAATGTATTATTATCTTTTTATGTTGCTTTGTCTAAAATAAAAAGTTGTGAAATTCTATTTTAGGTTGTATTAAGTTCGTATTTGCTGGCATGCTATGCCAACCATTAGCTTGTTCATGCCGGACATCTTACACAGGGTGTTCCGGGAGGAATGCACAATATTCAGGGGTGACAGAAACGATTATTTGAAACAATAGGCCGGCCGGGGTGGCCGAGCGGTTCTAGGCGCTACAGTCTGGAACCGCGCGACCGCTACGGTCGGAGGTTCGAATCCTGCCTCGGCATGGATGTGCGTGATGTACTTCGGTTAGTTAGGTTTAAGTAGTTCTAAGTTCTAGGGGACTGATGACCATAGTTGTTGAGTCCCATAGTGCTCAGAGCCATTTGAAACAAAAAACTTCATATTGTCATATGCCCTATTACGAATGACGAATTACGGTAGAACACATCTAATGTACATTATTATTTATTTTCTGTTTTTTTTTGCGTAAGTTTTCATCTTTACACATGTACAACAGTTAGTAAGCATAACATGCGTTTTACAAAGTATCTGTTGAAAAATACGTATTTTTACCACATTCATCTCTAAGAACGCGTCACATTATAGCTGTTGTACAGATCACAATTAATGTTTGAATATCCCACCGTCACCTCCGACGCAATTGTGCACTGTTTGGAGAAGATGCTGTTTTCCTTGTTTGAGCGCCTCTGCACTTTTCTGATAAGGACAGCAGCGTCCATGATGCGACCAAGCATCTCATCTCGCCGATTCACCTTACATTTTTTACCCCCCCCCCCCCCCCCCCATGGGACTTCATGCAATCCTATAAACAAAAATCCAATGGTGTAAGGTCTGAGGTCTGGCGATCTTGGTGGCCACTGAACTGTACTATCATCACCAATCCAGCGATGAGGGTAAGTGCGGTTGAGAGGTTCCCTCAAATTTCAGGTAAAATGGGGAGGTGCTCCGTCATGTTGGAAGTACACTGCAGTTCGCGTGGCCAAAGGAACGTCCTCAAGGTCTTCAACAAACAAATTTTCCAGATAATGCAAGTAAGTTTTTTCATCATCCGCTCATCTAAAGTGACTACCCATCATGCCGCACCAAACGTTGATCGAAAAACGAACTCTGAAACTGGTTTCCACTGTAGCGCGTAGATTTTCCTTAGAGCCTTATTATGTTTGTTGTTGATTGCATTCCGTGTAATCGTGGCTTCGTAAGTGAATAGTAATAATGGAAGCAAATGACGATCGTCATTTAATCAGTGATAAAATTAAAGTAGTATGTCATTGTCGCCAAAGTGAAGATTGAGGACACGCTGTCTGTGAAATGGGTAAGGTTTTCAGTATGTAATGGTCGCCATACACGTGTTCGTGGGATGCTGCTACGTACCGAATGTCGTCGTGTGCTGATAGGACTACGCTGTGCGCCATTTCAGCAGTGTGTTGCTGATTCTGTACAGATTCTTCAGCTACAGTTTCAGAAGAAAAATGTAAACTTGGCAGAATACCTGTTTCACACAGTGTGCTGAAGACTCTGGTAAATACTCTACGATCAGGAATCCGATGTGTCTGAAATCGCCGACGGTATTCTTAGATAGCAGCAGGAGCACTCCAATCGCAGAAACCGTAAACATAACCATTGTCTTCATATTCTTCATTAGTGGGGATGTGTGGCATTTTAGCTAGCGCGTGTTCAAACACAGTTAATCGATGCTTCTCTCTGATACACCTTCAATCCCTCGCACACATACCACGTACAACTGTGCGTCCAACAGCCTAGTTTAGTGGCAGAACGACATCCCGAGCACTATGTTTGAAAGCAATGATGTGTGTTGGGCTAGAATAAAACGTCGAAGACATACTTGCTCGCCACTAGCACAGAAACAAACGTGCATTAAATGTGTTCTGTCTAGGAAATCATTCGGAATAGGGCATTTGTCCATACGATTTTTTTCCCGAAGTGGTCGTTTCTGCCATATCCCTAATACTGACTATTCCTCGTGGGACACCCTGTGGATGCTCTTACATGTCAGTCTGATTATATAGTGGACAAGTTCATTGTTGTATCTGTGAACTTTTTCTTGCAAATTAACGGCACTAAATTTTGTATTGCTACTGTCTTCACAATTATTCCATGCAAACGACACTGTTGCAGGATTGAGAGCAGCACGAACAGCTCGGCAGACAGAAGTGGACCACCCGGATAGAAGTGGTTCCCACTTGATACTTGTTTTGTTCTTTTAAATAAATATATACAAAATAAATAAATAAGTAAATTACTCTTTGCTATAGTTACAGTAGTACAGTTAATTTTAGGTTGGTGACGGGGTAATCAAAATATGAGACTGACACTCCAAAAGTACGAAATTTCAGGGTGGATCTTTCTCAACCCATACTATGCTATGATCAACTTTCTCTAGTCGTATTTGACGGCAAGTAAAGAGGCGGTTATTCCTGAATATCTATATCGATGTGCACAGGTAATGCTTAACGGTAATGACATTTCCACAGGTTCGCGTTTTACAGCCAGTTTATGAATTAGAAGAACATGTATTTCCCGGTATTTCAAAATTTCCGCTCTTCAGAAACAGACTAGCTGTGAGCTGGAGATATTCTTCCTTCTAGCTGGTATAAAATACTAGGAATGGGCCTTAGCGCTGATTGAGAATACAGTTCTGTTGTTACGCCCGATGAGTAGAACTCACAACGTGTCCTTAATCATGTTAATATTTCACACTAGTTTATGATCTTGATGTTTAACATTGTTGATAGGGCCACTTGGAGTGGGCGGTTTGCATATTTTATTCCGTGTATTTTACTTTACGATATATCCATCATTTCTTCTATCCTCTTTGATAATTATCCTTCAGAGGTTCTGTTTCGTTTCAGGACTCTCTCTAACGTTATAGTTCAAGGAGTTGTCACAGCATCGAATTACATCTCGTACCATCTCTCTGAGCTACAAAATTCCTGCCATTCTTGTCTGAAAATTTTGTTTGCTGAACTATTGTTGTACTGTTATAACTATTCCAGTTTCGCGTCTTGTTCTTTGGCAGAAATATATGCGAACTCTTGGTATATCAATGCAACTGTCCTGATTTGCTAAAATTTGCTGCCGTATAAGCCATATTATTACACAGCGGCGCTCGTATCATACTACTTACGTTGTAGCGAACGAGGAAAGTCGTATACCCAGGGTTCGGTGCCAATGTGTCCGCTGATATTGATTCTGGCAGCAAGTCAACTCCATCTCGGTGGCGAACTGCGCGTTTCATTCAGAGTAGCGGTTTGCGGCTTTCGCTCTGAATGCGTGTTGAAGTAGCTGGTGATAGTGGAGATACGTAACGATGTGCGTTAATTATTCTAATTGAAGAGCACCGATAAATGTAATATGTTACAGACATTTCATTGCTGATGGTGAAATGAGTCAGTTGAGGCTGGCTGGTCAATTGTCAATCCGGAAGTTACTGTCAGATGCAAATTTAAAAGCATATCCCGTGATTTTTTTTTTTTTTTTTTTTTTTTTTGTACGTTTTCATATAAGCAGTGTGTTACATTTAGACGCTAGACTGAGAAAGCGCTTGTACGGGGGATGAAATAGCCCACAAACATTTCATTGTGAACTGTTAAACATAAAAAATTGTTGACTGTTGAAGAAATACAGATTTGGGCGTCTTTTCTCTAGTAGGAAATCGTTGGTTGTTGCGCATTTTTTTAAGTACGTCATCAACTCTCAGGTGATGTTTACTACCGGCCTGTGGACTTCGAAGTTATTAAAAGTAAAGTATGATAGCATTGAGCAGGGAACAATACGTAACCATCCGCTTTGTTCAACAAGAAACAACCCCAGAATTAGCATAAAATCATGCAGATCAACCGCAGGAAACGGAACACATTGTCGGACGGAGCGTTGCATCTCACCTTGTGCCCTATGTTCGAGTTCAGTATGATGATACACTACGCCGTTTGGACATATTATTGTGTTGTATCTCCGCCGCGAGATCCAATCGATACCGGTAACGTCTATGAGCTGCAGTAATCTAAGGTTGACGCTCGTACCGCGAGGACGCTCAAGAAGCGGATATGCTAGCGGCTCTCTCTGTCGGAGAAAAGGGCATAAAGCCGGCTGCATGGCGTACGCTCTGTATTAGGTTAATCGTTATTCACCATATCTACAAGGGCTGCATCGGCTCCGGTGTTGTCTTGGTTTTCTCGTTTGTTATTGGAACTCTGTGTCTGCCATACGACGACTTTAGCTTGTACGAGGACCGTCCAGAAAGTAAGTTCCGATTGGTCGCGAGATGGAAACCACAGCGAAAACCAGAAACGTTTTATTTGCAACAGTTAGGGACTGCAGATAGGGACTGCAACTGCTGTGTTCGGATGCAGGCTGAGTTGGCATCCTTTCGCTCCCAGCTTCAGGCAGTGTTGGCTTCGGTCACACAGCTTGAGGCTGTTGCCAATGGGCATCACTGTGGGGGTCCGGATGGGGGTTTGTCGGGGACGGCCAGCTCGTCCCACGCATCCCCCGATCGGACTACGACTGTGGTTGCCCGGGATACTGCCCGCATTGAGGCTGATCCCTCACCTGTGGTAGAGTGGGAGGTCGTCTCAAGGTGTGGCAGGGGGCGAAAGACATTCCGGAGGGCTGAACGGAAGGCCTCTCCAGTTTGTCTGACGAACCGGTTTCAGGCTCTGTCTCAGGCTGATACTGATCTTCGGCCTGACATGGCTGCTTGTCCTGTTCCAGAGGTTGCCCCTCAGTCTGCAAGATCCGGGCGGTCTCAGAGGGTGGGCTTACTGGTAGTTGGGAGCTCCAACGTCAGGCGCGTAATGGGGCCCCTTAGGGAAATGGCAGCAAGAGAGGGGAAGAAAACCAATGTGCACTCCGTGTGCATACCGGTGGGAGTCATTCCAGATGTGGAAAGGGTCCTTCCGGATGCCATGAAGGGTACAGGGTGCACCCATCTGCAGGTGGTCGCTCATGTCGGCACCAATGATGTGTGTCGCTATGGATCGGAGGAAATCCTCTCTGGCTTCCGGCGGCTATCTGATTTGGTGAAGACTGCCAGTCTCGCTAGCGGGATGAAAGCAGAGCTCACCATCTGCAGCATCGTCGACAGGACTGACTGCGGGCCTTTGGTACAGAGCCGAGTGGAGGGTCTGAATCAGAGGCTGAGACGGTTCTGCGACCGTGTGGGCTGCAGATTCCTCGACTTGCGCCATAGGGTGGTGGGGTTTCGGGTTCCGCTGGATAGGTCAGGAGTCCACTACACGCAACAAGCGGCTACACGGGTAGCAGGGGTTGTGTGGCGTGGGCTGGGCGGTTTTTTAGGTTAGATGGCCTTGGGCAAGTACAGAAAGGGCAACAGGCTCAACGGGTGCGGGGCAAAGTCAGGACATGCGGGGACCAAGCAGCAATCGGTATTGTAATTATCAACTGTCGAAGCTGCGTTGGTAAAGTACCAGAACTTCAAGCGCTGATAGAAAGCACCGAAGCTGAAATCGTTATAGGTACAGAAAGCTGGCTTAAGCCAGAGATAAATTCTGCCGAAATTTTTACAAAGGCACAGACGGTGTTTAGAAAGGATAGATTGCATGCAACCGGTGGTGGAGTGTTCGTCGCTGTTAGTAGTAGTTTATCCTGTAGTGAAGTAGAAGTGGATAGTTCCTGTGAATTATTATGGGTGGAGGTTACACTCAACAACCGAGCTAGGTTAATAATTGGCTCCTTTTACCGACCTCCCGACTCAGCAGCATTAGTGGCAGAACAACTGAGAGAAAATTTGGAATACATTTCACATAAATTTTCTCAGCATGTTATAGTCTTAGGTGGAGATTTCAATTTACCAGATATAGACTGGGACACTCAGATGTTTAGGACGGTTGGTAGGGACAGAGCATCGAGTGACATTATACTGAGTGCACTATCCGAAAATTACCTCGAGCAATTAAACAGAGAACCGACTCGTGGAGATAACATCTTGGACCTACTGATAACAAACAGACCCGAACTTTTCGACTCTGTAAGCGCAGAACAGGGAATCAGTGTTCATAAGGCCGTTGCAGCATCCCTGAATATGGAAGTTAGTAGGAATATAAAAAAAGGGAGGAAGGTTTATCTGTTTAGCAGTAATTGGCTAGAAACAGCATATCCAAACACTCCGGGATGATGATGGCATTGAAACAGAGGATGACACGCGTAAAGCTGAAATACTAAACACCTTTTTCCAAAGCTGTTTCACAGAGGAAGACCGCACTGCAGTTCCTTCTCTAAATCCTCGCACAAACGAAAAAATGGCTGACATCGAAATAAGTGTCCAAGGAATAGAAAAGCAACTGGAATCACTCAACAGAGGAAAGTCCACTGGACCTGACGGGATACCAATTCGATTCTACACAGAGTACGCGAAAGAACTTGCCCCCCATCTAACAGTCGTGCACCGCAAGTCTCTAAAGGAACGGAAGGTTCCAAATGATTGGAAAAGAGCATAGGTAGTCCCAGTCTTCAAGAAGGGTCGTCGAGCAGATGCGCAAAACTATAGACCTATATCTCTTACGTCGATCTCTTGTAGAATTTTAGAACATGTTTTTTGCTCGCGTATCATGTCATTTCTGGAAACCCAGAATCTACTATGTAGGAATCAACATGGATTCCGGAAACAGCGATCGTGTGAGACCCAACTCGCCTTATTTGTTCATTAGACCCAGAAAATATTAGATACAGGCTCCCAGGTAGATGCTATTTTCCTTGACTTCCGGAAGGCGTTCGATACAGTTCAGCACCGTCGCCTGATAAACAAAGTAAGTCTACGGAATATCAGACCAGCTGTATGGCTGGATTGAAGAGTTTTTAGCAAACAGAACACAGCATGTTGTTATCAATGGAGAGACGTCTACAGACGTTAAAGTAATCTCTGGCGTGCCACATGGGAATGTTATGGGGCCATTGCTTTTCACAATATACACTCCTGGAAATGGAAAAAAGAACACATTGACACCGGTGTGTCAGACCCACCATACTTGCTCCGGACACTGCGAGAGGGCTGTACAAGCAATGATCACACGCACAGCACAGCGGACACACCAGGAACCGCGGTGTTGGCCGTCGAATGGCGCTAGCTGCGCAGCATTTGTGCACCGCCGCCGTCAGTGTCAGCCAGTTTGCCGTGGCATAAGGAGCTCCATCGCAGTCTTTAACACTGGTAGCATGCCGCGACAGCGTGGACGTGAACCGTATGTGCAGTTGACGGACTTTGAGCGAGGGCGTATAGTGGGCATGTGGGAGGCCGGGTGGACGTACCGCCGAATTGCTCAACACGTGGGGCGTGAGGTCTCCACAGTACATCGATGTTGTCGCCAGTGGTCGGCGGAAGGTGCGCGTGCCCGTCGACCTGGGACCGGACCACAGCGACGCACGGATGCACGCCAAGACCGTAGGATCCTACGCAGGGCCGTAGGGGACCGCACCGCCACTTCCCAGCAAATTAGGGACACTGTTGCTCCTGGGGTATCGGCGAGGACCATTCGCAACCGTCTCCATGAAGCTAGGCTACGGTCCCGCACACCGTTAGGCCGTCTTCCGCTCACGCCCCAACATCGTGCAGCCCGCCTCCAGTGGTGTCGCGATAGGCGTGAATGGAGGGACGAATGGAGACGTGTCGTCTTCAGCGATGAGAGTCGCTTCTGCCTTGGTGCCAATGATGGTCGTATGCGTGTTTGGCGCCGTGCAGGTGAGCGCCACAATCAGGACTGCATACGACCGAGGCACACAGGGCCAACATCCGGCATCATGGTGTGGGGAGCGATCTCCTACACTGGCCGTACACCACTGGTGATCGTCGAGGGGACACTGAATAGTGCGCGGTACATCCAAACCGTCATCGAACCCATCGTTCTACCATTCCTAGACCGGCAAGGGAACTTGCTGTTCCAACAGGACAATGCACGTCCGCATGTATCCCGTGCCACCCAACGTCCTCTAGAAGGTGTAAGTCAACTACCCTGGCCAGCAAGATCTCCGGATCTGTCCCCCATTGAGCATGTTTGGGACTGGATGAAGCGTCGTCTCACGCGGTCTGCACGTCCAGCACGAACGCCGGTCCAACTGAGGCACCAGGTGGAAATGGCATGGCAAGCCGTTCCACAGGACTACATCCAGCATCTCTACGATCGTCTCCATGGGAGAATAGCAGCCTGCATTGCTGCGAAAGGTGGATATACACTGTACTAGTGCCGACATTGTGCATGCTCTGTTGCCTGTGTCTATGTGCCTGTGGTTCTGTCAGTGTGATCATGTGATGTATCTGACCCCATGAATGTGTCAATAAAGTTTCCCCTTCCTGGGACAATGAATTCACGGTGTTCTTATTTCAATTTCCAGGAGTGTATATAATTGACCTAGTAGATAGTGTCGGAAGCTCCATGCGGCTTTTCGCGGATGATGCTGTAGTATACAGAAAAGTTGCAGCATTAGAAAATTGTAGCGAAATGCAGGAAGATCTGCAGCGGATAGGCACTTGGTGCAGGGAGTGGCAACTGACCCTTAAAATAGACAAATGTAATGTATTGCGAATACATAGAAAGAAGGATCCTTTATTGTATGATTATATGATAGCGGAACAAACACTGGTAGCAGTTACTTCTGTAAAATATCTGGGAGTATTCGTGCGGAACGATTTGAAGTGGAATGATCATATAAAATTAATTGTTGGTAAGGCGGGTACCAGGTTGAGATTCATTGGGAGAGTGCTTAGAAAATGTAGTCCATCAACAAAGGAGGTGGCTTACAAAACACTCGTTCGACCTATACTTGAGTATTGCTCATCAGTGTGGGATCCGTACCAGGGCGGGTTGACAGATGAGGTAGAGAAGATCTAAAGAAGAGCGGCGCGTTTCGTCACAGGGTTATTGGGTAACCGTGATAGCGTTACGGAGATGTTTAACGAACTCAAGTGGCAGACTGTGCAAGAGAGGCGCTCTGCATCGCGGTGTAGCTTGCGGGCCAGGTTTCGAGAGGGTGCGTTTCTGGATGAGGTATCGAATATATTGCTTCCCCCTACTTATACCTCCCGAGGAGATCACGAATGTAAAATTAGAGAGATTAGCGCGCGCACGGAGGCTTTCAGACAGTCGTTCTTCCCGCGAACCATACGCGACTGGAACAGAAGAGGGAGGTAATGACAGTGGCACGTAAAGTGCCCTCCGCCACACACCGTTGGGTGGCTTGCGGAGTATAAATGTAGATGTAGGTACACCTTCCACCTACTTCTTTACATAGTCACCGCTCCAACTTCGAGTTTTGTCTTAGTGTTGTATCAACCTTTCAGTATCTTCGTCATAGAAAGCAGCCGCATGTACTGTCGGGCAGTTATCTGCACTGGTCTGCAGCCCGTTGTCTGTGGAAAAATTGTGTCTTCATAGCCAGCGGTTCTTGTGAGCAGAGATGATGCTCAGGGGGAACCAATTACGGACTGTATTATGGGTGATCAAAAACTTCTCATCGAAAACGGTGCAGGAGCGTCTGCATTGCCCCTGCAGTGTGCGGCCGAGAAGTGACATGGAGAAGGAACTGCTCGACAGTTCTGTTATGTGGGCTGCATGACACAGGCGAAATCTGTAACTGGACCCTCATACTTGGCGGGAGACGCTATCCCCTACGCATCTTTGCGTGCTCACTGTTCACTCAAAACTGAAAAGAGCGACACGATACTAGAGACACTGCCCAACACATCTGTGCAAAGCTTTACCGGATTTTCCCGGTAGTTTCCATTTCGCGACCGATCGGAACTTACTTTCTGGACAACGCTCTTATTACTGGTTCTCCGCACGGTGCTCTGGTCGCTGATGCAGTCAAACTGCGAGGCCAATGTTTATGTTCAGCGTTAACAGCTCTGCTGCTCATACTCGTGAAAATGTCTCGTGTCGTATCTTCGTGGTCCTTAAGCACTGTATGTTGTCGGCAGTAGAATCGTTCGGGAGTCAGCTTCAAATGCACTGCCTATATTTTATCTCATTATTTATGAGGCAATTTCTTAACTGTTCTCGCTTCTCCTTTTTTTTTCGCTTCTCCTTTTTTTTCGCTTCTCCTTTTTTTTCGCTTCTCCTTTTTTTCGCTTCTCCTTCTTTTTTCGCTTCTCCGTCCTTTTTCGCGTCTCCGTCCTTTTTCGCGTCTCCGTCCTTTTTCGCGTCTCCGTCCTTTTTCGCGTCTCCGTCCTTTTCCGCGTCTCCGTCCTTTTCCGCGTCTCCGTCCTTTTCCGCGTCTCCGTCCTTTTCCGCGTCTCCGTCCCTTTTCCGCGTCTCCGTCCCTTTTCCGCGTCTCCGTCCCTTTTCCGCGTCTCCGTCCCTTTTCCGCGTCTCCGTCCCTTTTCCGCGTCTCCGTCCCTTTTCCGCGTCTCCGTCCCTTTTCCGCGTCTCCGTCCCTTTTCCGCGTCTCCGTCCCTTTTCCGCGTCTCCGTCCCTTTTCCGCGTCTCCGTCCCTTTTCCGCGTCTCCGTCCCTTTTCCGCGTCTCCGTCCCTTTTCCGCGTCTCCGTCCCTTTTCCGCGTCTCCGTCCCTTTTCCGCGTCTCCGTCCCTTTTCCGTAAGGGCGGTTTACAGAGGTTCGCTACAAAGTAATTACAATTAGCTCGATTTCTTACCCGATGTGTCGTTATTGCATTGAAAATATTTGCACAACAGTGTATGAGCTATGTCTTATTTGAAAACAAACTTGGTGCATTCACTCATGGTACTCCATGTTGACAGTAGTAGACTGAGGCGACAAAAGTCGTGGGATACCTTCAATAACGTGACGGACCTCCATTTGCTCGGCGTAGTGTAGCAAGTCCACGTGACATTGACTCTACAAAACGTTGGAACTTCACTGCAGAAGTACTGAGCCGTGTTGCCTCTATAACCGTCCATAGTCGCGAAAGTGTTGACGGTTTTCACGAACTGACCGCTAGATTGTCCCACAATTGTTCAATGGGATTCATATAGGGCGATCTGAGTAGCCAAATCGTTTGCTGGATTATTCCGAAATGTTTTTCAAACCAATCACGAACAGCTGTGATGCGGAGACATGCCGCATTGTCATCCGTAACATGAAGTCCATGAACGGCTTTAAATGGTCTCAAGGTAGCGGAACATACCTAGGAGCCGCTCAATGATCGGTTCAGTTGAACCAGAGGACCCAATCTGTCCCCTGTAAACACAGCCGACACCATTATGGAGCCACCACCACTTTGCACAGTGCGTTATGTCCATGGCTTCGTGGGGTCTGCGCCACACTCGAACCCTACCATCAGTTCTTACCAACTGAAATCGGGACTCATCTGACCAGGCCGCGGTTTTCCCGTCGTCTAGGGTCAAACCGATATGGTCAAGGAAAGGACTGTTAGCAAAGGCACTCTCGTCGGTCGTCTGCTGCCATAGCTCATTAACGCCAAATTTCGCCGCACTGTCGTACCGGATACGTTTGTCTTACGTCCCCGCCGTGAGGCGATAATCACGTTGGAAACCTTTTCACACGAATCAGCTGACGACAAATCACAGCTTCGACAGTACACTGCCATTTTATACTTTGTGTACGCGATAGGTCTGCCATCTGTAAACGTGAATATCCTATCCCATGACTTCTATCACCTCAGTTTAAGGCGTACTTAACTCTTGCTTCTTAAGCTTGCATTCAGTACTGTCCAGTCTTGTCCTAGTTTAGTTTTTCCGTTAGTGTTAGTTGTACATTGCCAGTGATACAGAGCAGTATCTGTGATACTGTGTTAGCCAGTATGCGTCTCGTCTAAGGGTTCACTGAATGCAATGGAAAAGCGGCACGACGACGCTATGCTCAGCTGTTCTGGCAGCAACGGCAACCACACATAGTAGTTTCGGATCTGTACATAGGCAACCACAAATAACCAGATGCTTTCGTGTTACTGCGTTTTGGCTATTTCGTGTTACATGCTTTTTCACTGTTGCGAAAGTATTTTCACAGAAACAGAGATAATTCTGGATACAGAGGTGAATAAATCATAATTACCTTATTATTCTGTAAAGAGCCACCATAGACCAGAGATCCCCGATATCAAAATATCGCTGAACGACCTCTGAAATTTTGGCGGAGTTGTTCCGGTTCACCCCTTGCAAAGTCCAGCTTTAATGTGTAACATCTACACAGCACTTTAAAAGTGCGTCGTTAAAAAAAGACTGGTGCATTTAATTATAAGTTATCGTACTTGAACTTCGAAAATGCATTACTAGAATGAGATTAGTCAGCAGACCGTGTTTTGGACCATACTTCGGTGGCATCGTCCGCCAGAATTCAAATGTGAAGCAACTGCAAGTCGCCGTGTGCCGTTTTTCTGACTGCATCCATTTTAGTGGATCAAACTACTACGGTTGATTGTTATAATGACTATAGCGCATTGTTATTTCAAGCATGGGCAATGGTCATAAATAATTCTGCCTAATTTACCAGGTGGTTATAATTAAAGTGCAGCTACTTAGAGAGGTCCAGTGTGGGCTGTAATTGTCGTACGGCATATATTAAGTGGGTACGTCCCTTATCTCACCACTGACTTCTAGTATCAGCCGCACGCAGTTGACTTCAACAAGTGTATGGGCCTTGAAGATGACGTTGTTACAACGTTGAAACTAGTTGCCAAAAATAAAATCGACACCTTAAATACAGCTGGAGGAATTTCTTCATTTTTAATATAAATTTATACCAGCCGACGTCCTACTGCCTCCATTTCAACTATGGATGTACGAAGATTAACGTATTAGGATATCTATCATGTGTGGCTGCCACACGATAATTACAGCCTACACGAGACCTCTATGAGTAGCTGCACTTTAATTATAACCACCCGTTACGAAAAGAGTAACATTCGCTTTGTGATGCTTTTGATTAAAGAAGTCATTTACAACCATAATTCCAAAAGAAAGTTCGGAGTCATCTTAAGTTTTCCTGATATTTAATATCTATGTTTGATAACGTAACGGCTGATGAACCTTTGAAATGCGCTCTTTTTCACGTTCCCAGCGACGTACCGTTTGTGTGTACAAGCAAATTGTCGTAATCTTAAGTTTGGAGGAAGCTGCAAGGATCGCTAAGATTTTAAAATGGCTAAAGATTGTACTTACAGTATTAACGTTCGAAGAAAGTAAATGCTGTGCCGCCTGTTGTAGGCAACAGCCTTAGAAATGCCAGGCAGACTTCATTTTCATGGCGAACGGCAGTCAGTAGTAAGAGACATGTCAGGTTAAAGGAGATCAAGAAGCTTATTTTTATGAACGCTTCCTTCTGTGATTCCATTATTTCTTTTGAGTAGTAGACGTACGGTATCGTATGATGGTTTGTAGACGCTTGGTTAAACGACTGCTGAAATTCATATTCGAATAAGAGACATCTTTTTATCTTTTTTTTCTTTTCAAAGGATACGTTTCAGCTATGCGTTTGCCACTGGGTGCAGGTGCTCGCCATCATACAGAGATGAGGTGTTAGACATCACAAGAGAATGAGAGGCAATGCTGCCGAGCTTTGGGTGTGGGAGGCGGCGGCTCGGCTCGAATGATACCTCAGAGCAGCTCTTTCTTGCTCGCTTCTATTTCGTATCTGACGTAAGCTGTGCGATAAACGTTACAGACGGCTTCCGTTTGAGCCCATTTCTGGAGGACAGAAAGGCGGACACACAGAGGGGGGGAGAGGGGGGGAGGGGGGGCGGCGTAGAGAGGAATAAGAGCCCCCACCTACACAAGAAAATCCCCACGTGATGTCGAACGTATCTTTGCGAAGGGCATTTCCCGAGAGACCGGAAAGTAAGATATTCCAGCGTCCCGGTTCCACGTAGCATCTCGCATCTGCACGCCGGGAATAGAATCGATTTCCAATGCAGTGTGTCCGCGGCGTCGCCGCAGCCACCAGGCTACGCTCAATCATGCCTAATAGACTTTCACAATGCCTTTCATCAAGAGCCGTTAATTAAGCTGCATGAATTCGCGTCAGGCGCACGCACTGAGCCTGTTCCAGTGCAGATGCTGCAAAGAATTAACTCGAATGAAGCTCCAAGTCACTAGGCACCATGTTGCTTGTCAATTGTCGAGTTTCGTCAGTAGGAGAATGGAAGCCCCAGTCTTTCGATATATCTTTGCTGAAAATGAAAAAAGGAAAAATACCACACTTCTTACAATTATCTTCCAAGAAATTGAAAGGGTAAGGAGACCGTAACGAGTGCAATTGCGTGGAAATTTGAAAGACCAGTATATATATATATATATATATCTCTCTCTCTCTCCCTCCCTCCCTCTCTCTCTCTCTCTCTCTCTCTCTCTCTCTCTCTCTCTCTCTCATGTCGTGTCTGAATAGGCATTAAAGATGTCGAATTAGCACATACACAGAATCAACCATTAACAATAATATATTTATATACAGGCTGTACAGAAACAATGTGTAAAGCCTTTATGGGTGCTGGAGGGTAGGCTGAGCTAAGAATTAATTGTTAAGAAAGAAAAATAGATACGTAACGCCGTTTCCGATTTCTTCGTTTAGTTTCCGAAAGTCGAACAATGAAGAGATACAAAAATTGGACATAGGACGATATTAAGGATCGAACCCGAACTGAAGCCTGATTAGGCTCGTGCTCTTTGTTATCTACGCTATGGGATCAACTGACACTAATTGTATGTAGCAGGCTGCTTGAATTTATGTGCACAACGACCTCTTTCTCCAACTTCAATGCAAATTAAATCACAAACGGTGCTACGTATCGAATTTTTTTTTAACAGTTGTTTCTCTGCACGACCTCCCATGAAACATGAATACGCGCTGAATCAGAATGTTTCTGACCACCTTGTATATAGCTATCGAAAGCAACCATACGGCTTCACCTTCAGAGATGTGAAAAAGGCGTAAAAAGAATAAATATTGCAGACCAGATTCCAGCACTGGAACAGGAACATGAATCTGCAACTAAATAGAAACACGTGGGGAAAATGGTGCTGAAAAAGGTGAGGTCGTCTGCTGTAATGTCGACGATACGAAGGGACGGTGGCACAAGGCTCGTAGGGTGGGAGGACTCACCAAAATGCCTGTTGGAGTCTTCGCTGCCGGGAGATAAGAGGAGAAAGTTAACTGTTTAAGAGAAGAGTTAAGAGAGATGAATTAGCCATAAACCAACAATGGAATAGTTCAATTTTTTGAAGAAGTGCGAAGAGCAGTTACTGAAGCAAAGAAAAGCTCCTGGCCCTGACGGTCTGCAATCGGAACTGCTTCATGAAATTAAATATCTGACACCTGTTGAATGAATGTTTGACTGAAGGTAAGCTACCAATCAATCTGGAAGGCGTTACAGGTGATAATTACTGACAAAAATGTGACGACCAAGTTCCCACAATTTCTAAATCGAACAGACACCTCTTCCTGCAGAACACTGATCAAAATACAGTGATTACTCTTAAGCAATCAGCTAATGGCGCCTCGAGAGCTTGTAGATCGTAAACACAATATGATCTGGTGAACGAAAAATCAACTGGTGATGCTGTAAATCTGGTGATTGCAAGCGTTAATAATATTTATAATAAATTCGCTGTAGCCATCTGAAGGATATCGGCAGCTGCAATCGAGAAATAACAAAACGATGGCCACTGGGATCTCTCTGTGGCTCTCTCTCTCTCTTGAGATGCAGTTATCAAGCCGCTATTGTAAATGATAGATGAGTGTGCGATGGTCGCTAGTACGGTTGCATGCTCATAATATTCAGTGGGAATTCTAGAATTTAGATAGAGTAACAGTGTAATGCAGTTCTCATTAGGATTCAGCAGTGGTGTGTACAGAACAAATTGACGTCAACGAGACATACTACATGCTGCTTGAAGGGAAAGTAGTCAAAAATTAGGAATTGCAGTGAATGGCAGAGGTTAATTCATACCCTTCTGCATGGAATCGATCGCTGATCAGTTTCCAAATAGAGTGGAAAAGAAAATTATTAAAAATCATGTTGCAGGAACTTTCTTCTAGTGTGTGTGTGTGTGTGTGTGTGTGTGTGTGTGTGTGTGTGTGTTTAGTCTGCACTCTGAAGGAAAGTTTCTTCTGAACTGTTTCCTGTTTTTAACCTCATTTCAGAAAGAAAGCAGCGTTTTTCTTAAGAAGTTCTTCATGTTCTAACAAAAGGACGATACTCGTATTGACATAGAGCAGCAAGAGAATGCAAATTTTTTGCGTAAAATTACTACTGTGCTGAGAAGTTCAGTACGTCGGTTACAGCATAAAACTGAAGTAACTATGCGTGTTTGTCGAACGCTGGCGACCGCCCGTAAACACCGTTGCGTGTCCATAATAGAATCAGGTGGCTTCGGCCGGCACATGAAAGTTTCCGCAACTCACTGGCTGCCCTTCGAAAATGAACGCTGACCACTATTACACGATCAAACACGGCTCACACTTTTTTTCTTTATAAGAAACGTCCAATAAATGTAGTATCTGTGTCTGCGACATTCTTGGTGGGGGACTGATGACCTTCGCTGTTTAGTCCCCCTTAAACATCCCAACAACCACCACCACATTCTTGGTTTGGTTGCAGTGTGGGATTCTGGGTGGACATGCTACAAAAATGTTTCTGTGCATATTTGAATCTGTCCGTACGTGCCATGCAGGCATGCGCTTGACCTGCTTCTGTCAAATTCAGCATTGCTGTCATTCAGTTAGCATAAATAGGTATCGAATGGGAAAAGGATAAGTGGGGAGCAATTTCGTCGTAGATGCTCTCTGGGTCTGTGAAGGATTCAGTGTTAAGAGGTGACGTCAGTAATGTCTGGACCAGATCAGTAAGTTTCATCCTGTGCGACACTCTCCGCTTATACTGACTGCTGTCGCCGATCATTTGAAACAGTAGTGGTTCTGAAACTAACGGAAGAACTCTGGTGTCTAGCATCGGCGGTTTAGAGAATTTTTCGACCGTTGTTTACCAGCGTACATGCCCTTCTCACTCTTACAAAGGGAGGAATCATTGTTCTTTGTGGGTAAGAAACTTCTTGTAACAAGAGTTTATAACACATCGTATTGGGCAGTAAAAAAAAGAAAAGCTCACGAAATCTGAAAGGATCTCACGTATGGAGCAATGTTTTTTTTTTTTTTCCCAAACATTTTTTTTAACTTACTCGTTAATGTCCGTCCTAGATTTCAGTTGATCTTTAAAGCAGTTACCCTTCAAAACATTGTTACTACTTCATGTGCACACTAGCTTGTACGGTACGGTGTTTGTAGGTTTTCCATACAGATAAAAATCTTTCTGTTTGGTGTTTAACAAGCCGAACACGCTTGTCAAAGGAGCTGAGGAAGGGACGAAGCGTAATTAGTTTCTGGACAGAAAAAGCGCGCACACGCGTTTGTGTGTGTGTGTGTGTGTGTGTGTGTGTGTGTGTGTGTGTGTGTGTGTGTGTGCGCGCGCGCGCGCTCGCTCACATCTATAGGAAAAGAACGCATGGCTAACTTCCTCGAATGGCAACATTTGCAGCATTATGCATGAATCCACTCCGACAAAAGTGCTGTTCAAATTGCAATAAACTCCACATATCTGGTAATAATGTATTTTCATTATTTGATTACCCTGATAAAAGCTTTTTATGTCAGACTGTATTAGCAGGAACGTGAAATAAACCAGAGAGTGGCTTCTGGCAGCTTCTATACGCTCGATGTGTTTTGCTCGTGTTCACCTACAACAGTTCATGGCGGGACTCCCTTTTTAATAACGCTGCAACTAATTTGAAAAGTTCCTTCAATTTGGTCTCGTGGAACAGAAACAAATGTTTCGAACTCAGTCGTGGAGTTAATTTACAACCAGTAGCAAACGTACTTCGTTGCTCAAATGTTTTAGTTTTTGAGACTGTAAGGGTGTAAATAATTATTAATATCCAACAAATCAAAGCTGCTGAGAACCAGTGTTTTAAATTTGCGTATTTAAATTTGTTTTTGCGGTTCTCCATTGGAATTACTTGAAGAATTAGACACTCATTTATTTGATGTATGTGTGCTGATTAAGAAAACGGTACATTATTTTCTCAATTGAAGACACTTGCCGGATAAGAGTACGCGATCAGATATTAATAGCATTTCATTACAGTGCACAGTCAACATTGTAATTACGTTGGATAATTTCTCAAAGAACAACTTTGTCGTTGACCATCTTCAGATTCTCTTAGTAAATAGAATATATAGTGATAAGAAGTGTATATTTTCTCATTATATATGTTTTATTTTCTAACAGAATCTAATGATGACCACTGGATGATGAAACTAGTTCTTTGGGAAGATTGTGCAATATGATATTATTGCAAAGCTGACTACGCGTTGAATGATGTATATGATTCTTAGTATAATCCGTACATTTGGGATATTAGTATTACATCAGTAACGCCACTGTTCCACACAGTAAAACAATTACTTACACACTAAAGGAAAAACTTACGTTCACGTACACTGAACAAGTGTTACTAGCTCATTGCTAACGGTTTTCTTAAGGTAGTGCGTGCGAGGTGATACCGTTTCCTTAATGTGAGATGGTAGTATACAGTCCGTAAGATGGTGATGTTGTTACTACCGTGCAACCTCTCATGAATAAAATGTTCATTATTTATTCACGTGAAATATTCTGCTGTTGTTCTAATTTTGCGTTATGGTGCTCACAACGTGCTCTTAATTGGATAGATACCTTTATAGAATTTAAAAAGGGAAATGGATAGGTTAACGTCAGATATAGTGGGCATGAGTGAAGTGTGGTGGCAAGAAGAACTGGACTTCCGGTCAGCAGAGTTATAAATACAGAATCAGATAGGGGTAATGCAGAAGTAGGTCTAACAATCACTAATTCAATTGGAATGTTGTCAACACCCACGACGACAGTGCGTGTTTGTATGACAACTAGTCCCGCGACGGTGAAGAAATTGAATAATTTCTTTCATCTTATCAGACATTCTTTCTGACAATTAAAGAAGACGAAGATTTATGATGGGGGGCCTAGAATTAGGTTGTAGGAAAAGGAAGAGAAGGAAGACTAGTACGAGAACATAGAGTGGGCGAATGGAATGCTGACTGGAATACTCTTTTTGAAATTCTTGAGAAAAATTTCGAAAGGTACTTAAAGTTTAGAGGGAAGAATTAAAAACATTGAGGTTCGCCGACGTCATTGTGGTTCTGTCATAGACGGTAAAGTATATGGGAAATATGTTATAAGATGAACATTAAACAAAGGGAAAACAATTGTAATGGAGTATAGTGGAGTTAAATCTGACGATGCTGAAGAAACTATATAAGGAAATGAAACACTAAATGTAGTAGATGAATTTCGTTATGTAGGTAGCAAAATAACTGACGGCCGAAAGAAACGATATAAAATACAGACGTGCTACAGCAAGGAAATAATTACTTAAAAAGAGATTTGTTTCAATTGAATTTTTGCTGTAGGAAGTATTTTGTTGAGGTATTTGTTTCGACTGTACCCTTGAAATGAAGTGAATCGTGGGTGATGAATAGCTCACACAACAGCTTTTGAAATGAGGTGCTACAAAAGAGTGCTGAAGATCAGCTAGGTACATCGAATAACTAATTAGATACTGAATCGAATTGAGTAAAAAGAAATTTATGGCACTACTTGACTGAAAGAAAGGATCAGTTAATAAAGTGCATCCCGAGGCATCAAGGAATTGGCATTTTAACGAAGGAAATAAGTGTGGGTGGATTGGGAACTGTATAGGGAGATGAAGGCTTGGGTGCAAAGATAGCTTCAAATTATGGTAGGTCGCAGTAGTTAGGCCGAGATGAAGAGGCTTGCACTGAATAGATTGGAGGGGAAAGCTGCAGCAAACCAATCTTCCGACTGAAGACCACATCATTTTTTAAATTTTTTTGTCGGTTCTCTTCGAAAACAGAAGAAATTTAATACCTATGTTTGTGTATCTCAGTTTCTAGATGAAATTGTGTTCTTATTCCGTCTACTAAGATGACATGTGACGTACTAACACAAAAGTTCACCAGCAGATACAAGGCATCAACACTGGCATATATCAATCAGCACATACTGAAAGAATTGCGGTCTGCACATTCTTGTGTCTTAATACGATGACATGTGTAGCATTTTTTTTCACTCCTTGGGCCTGGGATGTTTTTGTTCGTTACTTATTGCGTGAACAAGACGATATGAAGAGCCCGGTGTAAAAAGAAGTTCATTCCTGAAGCTAGTCTGCCAAATTATTTGTCTAGCCTCGACGTCTTTTCCCTTATACCCACGTGTTCGAAAAACTATAAAAACGTTTTGATTCACTGCTGCACGTGTGACCGCTGTGCTGTTTTTAATTCCCTAGTAGGTGGTCGGACCCCAGCGATTTCATATGAGGGCAAATTTCAGAGCCCACAATAGTCTCAAAGAACCTAGGAATATCTAAAGCTTCTGTTTAGTCTATGACGGCACACACAGTTAACGAGAAAACTAGCTGCAGGTCTTAACAGTATTTTGATACCACATGTGATGACAGAACAGCGTTAAAAGATGATCATTACCTCTCCTTAAGAGACTCAGAGTACGCGCATGGAGATCACGATGCCAGTGGAAAAATGTGCGATAACTGCGTTCACAAAACATTTATGGCAGAGGTGTTACTAATAAACTTCTTTTAACCTGGTGAATGCACGGAAGAGGAGGCATTATCGGTGCAGTGCGCACAAAATATGAACTACTGCCCAATGAGAACGCGTACGGGGTAGTGGGAATGCCTAAGAGTGCAGTCCAGACTGTCACCTTCCTGCTGTGAAGCATAGTGGAGATTTAACATTGCGGCCAGTCGCATCATGGATTTCAGTGATATCTATAGTAACACTGATACTCGAGTTATCTGACAAACTCAGTGAAGCAAGTGTTAAGCGATTCACTTAGGTAGGTACTGTTCCCGTAAAGGGTGTGGTGACTTTAGAGGTTACGATGCCCCACCAACGCTCCTGGAAATATTGCAGACTGCAGAACGTGAAAAATGGATATCTTTCTGACCATTGTGTCCGAGGGACTAGCCTACAGTTTAAAAAAACAGTCTTGAAACTGGTTGCCACCATACCTCTAACTGCAAATATATAGATTTATGTAAAAATCTCTAAACGCTTCGTCCAACCAATATCCGTTTGTATCTTTATTGATCATAATAAGATAAAATTTGGATGGCATGGAAGAAAATTAGGTTCAAATAGAAACTTGGCTGATGTAGTCGTCATTGTAACGTTACGCGTATGTAGGCGAGCTAGTCGGTGGCAGAGTATTGGTACGAGGTAACATGAAATTGTTGTACGGCTGAACACTAGCGAGCCTATGGCTCAGGGCGCGCCACGGCGGGTCCGGCTAGGTGACTGCTATGAGCGAGTTCAGGTACAAAGACGAGCAGCGTCGCCGGAAATAGTAAATCCCAAAGCTGCTCGCATGGCCATTATGTAGGAGATGTACCAAAAATGGCTGTGTGACTGACAAGCTGAAAGATAGCTTCTTACAGCTCTTTGAGAATCTATAACAAGCTACAATCAAGTACTAAAGCAAAGGTGAATACATTTGCGATCTCAGAAAAATCCGGTGCATCTAGTGAAACAACAGTATTTTCAATATCTTTCAAATTACAGAAGTTAATGTCTCACACTGAATTAGCATTTTCACAATGAACCTTTGTATTAACGACTTTTAAACACTTCGTGCGATTCTGACATACGATATCTCAGATGATAGCATTGTGGAATAGCTATCATTCCTGAAAGCCCCTCATATTTATTTTCTTTACTATGCAAATATTTGTTAGATCATCATCATCTCCAAAATTACAAAACAAATGAGTGCAGCATGAATACCTAAAATCTTGAATCACTTGTGGTGTTGATTGATCAACAGTTCACTATTTATCTAGTAACTTTATTTAAATAGTTGTTTGCAATTGCTGCTAAAGAAATTGTATTAATTCAAAAGTCGTCAATTACATGTTTTAGTGGACACCACAATTAAAGAGAGAACCAAAATACGCTTCTGTCAAGAAGGCATAAATAATTGTTTAAACAATATTTATCGACATTCAATGTGAGTGTACTTGCCAAACGATGCTAGGTTGTTTATTTATGAAAAAAAACCTTTATTTGTAAGTATTGTGAATGATTTGAGTGTGAACAAATGTTTATAAATTTCTTTATTCCAATATTGTTGTAATATATTAGTTTAGTCTGAGAAGTGGTAAAGACTTCGCAAATCATGACTGTAGAACTTAACTTAAAACGATGAATTTTTGGTGAGGGTGGCCTTCATGGAAAAGCAGACAGTGTTGGGCAATACAGGAGTCAGGTGGAGACTGGAATTTTTTGATTGAAGATCTTAAGGGAACGGCTCTGGACACTTGGATGTTTGTTCTGGAAGACGGGAGACATGCCTCTGGCATCGGTTGATATTTGATCGAGTGGCTGATAGATTCTGGGCGGTGGACGACCTCTATGAGACTTTAACTTTTGAGGACACTTTACATGGAGATCTGGCAAAAGACAGATTTGCCGGAGGTAGTAGCTTCGATATTCGGTCGTGTCGTTGATAGACTCTGGGCGGTGAATGGCCGCTACAATATTGTAACTTTCGAAGGGATTTTATATTTCGAGAAGTCTGACTGTGCTCCGGAGTGGGACTCGTACATATTTCCCATTGATTTACGGAACTAAGAATAGACAGAGGATGTTTCTATTCTTTGTATCGCATGTGTTAATTTGTGATCATTATGTTGAACTCTAAACTGTTTTGAGTTAGTGAACATTTCGTGTATTATGATTACGAAATTGACATAGGTTGCGTATCTTTGATGACTGATGACTATTCTTTAGTTTGGGGATTTTGCTACTATTCTTGCAACCTTTCAGTGTAACTTGACTGCATTTGTTAAGGGTATTTTCTGTCTGTATTTGCACTGAATATTGTAGGACCACTTACAGTTTATCTGAGATGTCCTTACTTGAATAAACGATTTTCAACATAGTTCTGTCATCTACATAAATTAAAGATGGTAGAAGAGAAAATTTGTTATTAAATTATTCATGTAACTTTTATTTTGTATTTCTGTGTATTTCATTAACTCGCGATTCTCGCCAATGCATAGACCGTTTCACTGCAGGATCACAGCTACAGGCTATTATTTGCAACGTATTAGCTGCGGGGCATGAGAGCTGTCGTGTGCCGCTCGACCATATGACTACATCGAACCTTCTTCTTAAACAGAGCTGTGTATAGCCCATATACCTAAAGTACGAGTAACAGCAGGTAAAGACGTAACTGGTTTACTCGTATGGGATGCTGTCTGAAAGAGCAACTACACTACCGTAACTACACAGTAACCGTTAGGTGCCGTCGTACCTTGTACACAGTGTATAGTAGGTAGAGTACTGTTTTTTACGTCTTGAGGTCTTACTTTCGGCTCCCCATCGAACACAGATCATGTCCTTAGAAATTTTGTATACTAAGTTTGCTTGTTCATAGTTGTTATAGTGTGGGAGAAAGACCGAGAACAAATAAAGTACTGCGATCCACGTAACAGCGGCGTATCCCTCATACAAAAGATGTTCTGCCACTGAAATTGATGTCAGAACGTGGACTTGACTCTGTGAAAAGTAGAACTCAAGTGTGGGATATGACGTACCCTTGCTGAACTGATGTGAACCTTAGTATAAATAATTGAAAGTGAGTCACTGTACAGCAGCCCGTAATATCCATTCGTCCCTCATTCTCTACATTCCTCAGAGAAATTAGGTTTCACACACTGACTTCAGTATGAGGTATTGTCCGGGTTAGTACAAATGTGTTTGAAATGTATACGTGTCGAGTAATTCCCCATTTAATTGGGCTGAGATATCATTCCTGAACTACCTTAACAGGAAATGCTACTACAACACGTTACAATTTACTGCACAGCCGACTTGCTCGTGGAGGTGCTCTCCCTTTCGTTCTCGCATTTGCATGCAACACTGCACTAGTCTCCGTAGTGAGTTATCAGTTCTTTCAAATAGCTCCAGCTAGTCTCGTAAATCTTTGAGCCTGTGGAGTTCGCTGCTCCAGTTTGTGGAGTTTGTGCCATATCTCTATCCACGTTTATTACTTTTAGTCGCTATGTTTCAATGTATTAATGCACAGTATAGGAAGATTTTCTTACGGGAGTAAAGCGTGTAGATAGGATCACAAAGCAGACTCATCGAACGACGCGACACACAACGTGACAAAGGCCGGGCGAGCAGGAGCTGTGTCTTAACTGGAGCAAGGAGAGGCAGTGGGGATTCACCTACAGCGCGGGGCGCTAAGTAGCGAATACTTTTATTTTTATTTATTGCTCAAATATTAATATACAGCTCTGAGCATCCCGATGATGTTACTTGCACTGAGAACTTGTTAATTATTACTTCAGTATGACTCAATTCAACAGGAAATGCTAACAAGGTTTAAGCACTGTCAGTGTTTACTGATGGAAAGGGTGGACCAATCACAAATGCACCCTGAGGGCACAGGCGCCAAACTACTCAGATAGTTCAATACTAGTCTGCGGTCGGTTTCCGAGGAGGTGATACATATATCCGTGCATAAAACTGATCTCATGTAAAGATAGAACAGTTTGCTAAAAATTGCCTCAGAAGACGTACTTGTGCGATGTTATGTTAATCCAAGGTAGTCTACGATTGGTTTTAGGGGTGGCAACACGCGAATTATTGTGTGAAGCGCAACTCGGCGCAAAAATGGAATTAATTGCTGAAGTTTCCTCGTACAACGTATTTGTGCAAAATCATGGGTATTCTAAGATCGTGTGAAGCATTCTGTGACTTTGGTGGTGTTCGGGAACTAATGATTAATTGCCGGAAATCTCGTTATGAATATTAACGATAGACTGCCTCTAGAAATAGTTTTACTAATTTTGCGGTTAGTGAAATAAAACAAAGTTATTTGGCTCGGAACATTTTACGATTCTTATTATACTTAGTATTCATACCTAACAACTTGTCACATTATTATGTACTGCTTTTTGTACAAGCGTTAGACGACACGACCGACGGAGAAGAAACCAACTGGGGAAAAGTCTACGAAACGCGAGGCAAGCAACTTGGCTACCATTTACGAGGTGGCGGACTCACTAGACTTTCATCTGTAAATAACATAGCATCAATGTGCGTCCCCGTGTACATATTGTGGCAAACTATAGTTCGAACATTCATTCCCCCTGTGATAGCGTTACAAAGTTAACTGTATCAATTGGAGTGCTGTTCACTTCGCGTAAGAGATGACTCCAAACAGAAAAAAGTGAAGGATTGAGGTAAGGGGATCTCTGAGACCAAGATACAGGTCCTGATCGACCCATCCGTTATGGACGATACTGACGCATCAAATTTCCTCTCACGTCAGTAAAAATGTTCGGCGGTGTTGCATCGTGCACGAGCCACAGTTCCCTACCGTTGGCCACAGGTGAAAAACGAGCACGATTCAAAGGGGACTTTATCGAAATACCAACTATCTTCTTCCTATCGAATGCCACCAATGCCAAGCATTCGCGTCAGGGCAAGACATGGACCGTGGCATTGAAGTCATACTCTCACAATGTGGCAAGTTCTCGTCAACTAAGCTGTCTCAATATATCATGGCCACTAAAGAGCCATTTGAGGTTCAATGATATTCCGTTCCTCTGTCAATGCTGATTACTGTACACAAATGGTTTTCACATTCTGTAGCATCTCTGGGTGTAAACCCATCGGTTGACAATCTCAACGAGCAATTAAGATATACCCGCCTACGCAGTCGAGGCATTTGGGAGGCTGCCGCATCGAGTCCCGAAGACAGAAAACATTTTGGCCGCCAGTATTTGGCCGTAGAGGGGAGAAAACATTTTGGCATAAGGTTACGAAACATAATTTTCTCCAACGTTGTTGTATCATGGAGTGAGGGCATTAAACATGGTGATCCATCCCTCGGATAGGGAGGTTAAGCCGTCGGCCTCCTTGGAGCTAATCGTCTTCGTCATTATAAACTTCGCATTACACACGCTCTCTTCAGTGACCTACACCTGAAAGTGGCGTCAGCTGGATAAGCTTGTATTATCCGACCACGACGTTATTGTAATGTTATTGCACATGGCCTGCGGTGGTCATGATCGGGAACAAGCAATGACATTACACTAAACAAGTACGGTGGTGACTAAGGAAAATGTATCACATTGTGAATGATTTCAAGACAGTTGAGCATATACTATCAAGTGATTCAGGATTTCCTCGTGTAATATCACGATAAAAACTCACGGCCTCCCTCCCAAGCGCAATAATATTGTGGTCCACCAATATCCGACCATGAGGAAAACAAACAAACAAACAAACAAATAACAGGGAAACAAAAGGCAGTGTCAGCTATCTCTGCTGTCCCTCTTAATAACAGCACGTTCATGACATTACCAAGATCTTCGAGCTCAGTGTGCGATAGCTTGTGGTATAGTAAGTATATGATCCGCACGATGTTAAATTCTATGAGATTACATTGCAAAATTATCAGTAATGTTAATTTGTTTCGTTCCAAAAGACCGAGGTCATATAGACGACAGTCAACGATATTATTTTTTACGTTACTTTCGCGAACTCTAAAGACATATGTGGAACAATAGCTGTATTAAAGGGGAGTGTTACGTGTAACCAAACCGGAGGGACGTAATAATGTTACGTATCAGTTCCATTCTTTCATATTTTACTCTCGTTATCACAAAGACCACTGATACCCTTTTGCAATGGTTTAGAAACTCTGTTTCTGCAGGGACACGAGCGCACAGAATCTGTCAGCCGTACTTTGGATTTAAAACACAAAGTTTTTCTTTCTGTGCTTTAAATAACGATTCGCTGCTAGTTGTTGCGAAGTTCTGCCTAAAATATATTTAACTACTTTTGTAACAGCAGGTGGTGCGAATGCAAATATGTGTCAGCTAACAGTTAGTAAGCACTGCCGTTAACACTGGAAGAAAGTAACTGGTGTCTCGCAAAGTTTTCTCGCAAGGAAGGAAAAAATAAGGTAGTTTGAAACTGCAAACTCTCTTGCCCCTCCCTCGGCCCCCTCCTCTCTCTCTCTCTCTCTCTCTCTCTCTCCCTCTCTCTCTCCCTCTCCCCCTCCCTCCCTCCCCCCTCCCCCCTCCCCCCTCCCCCCTCCCCCTCCCCCCTCCCTCCCCCTTTTCTTTTCGCTGTAGTTTTTATACACTATTGTCCGTACACTCAACTTGCAGCTTAAAGTATGGTCCGAGTGCAGGGAAAATTTATCCTTAAAGTTTTTGTTTTATGAAAGTGGAAAGGATGTGGTATAGCCATTTGTCCCTGCTATTGCTTCAGTTTCCTTTGATTAATACTCATTACCATAACGTCAAATTTATTGTCACTGTTCTTTATACGAATTTTGAAGTGTAAATTACATAACAGAATTGCCGTTTCAGTGGAAGAAGCGAGAACGGCTGTTACAGCTACCTGTATACTAGGAAATGGACGTTTTGTACTATTTTTCGACAGAGCAAGGAGTTCCCTTGAACTGACCTGAAAGACATGGTGATCTGACATTTATCACTGTAGCTGTAATGACTTTCAATTGAGTAAAACTACGGAAGCCTGGCAGTATTGAGCTACATATATTGTGTGATAACTGCTCTGTTGACAGTGTTCTCGTATTCTTTAATGGCTTGGTTCAAATGGCTCTGAGCACTATGGGACTCAACTGCTGAGGTCATTAGTCCCCTAGAACTTAGAACTAGTTAAACCTAACTAACCTAAAGACATCACAAACATCCATGCCCGAGGCAGGATTCGAACCTGCGACCGTAGCGGTCTTGCGGTTCCAGACTGCAGCGCCTTTAACCGCACGGCCACTTCGGCCGGCTTCTTTAATGAAACACGAGTTTCACAGTGAGATGATTTGAACATGGTCTGCATTCTAGAGAGGCAGTTACTTGGTTTCCATTTCGCGCCGCAGGCAGGAAAGTTTCCTTAGAATGTATTCAGACCGCGACACGAAAGCGCAAGGGAGTTAGTCTTTCGATTCTTGTGCCGAGATATGTGGCTGCGCTCGCTCCCCCTCGTGTCGTAAATCATCCGTGGTGAACGTTCATTTTACGAAGAGAGATTCCCTTAGGCTAGTAGCCGCGATACTGCAGCAACAGACCAAGCTTGTTCTGCCGAATGCAGGAAATATCTCGCCATACCGTGGTGGCGTATTGTCAATTTACTTGGAATCAAGACCGAGGAAAACTTTGTATTTTATGCAGTCATCTCCTGTACGGGACACCATGTGTCTCAGCAGCTCTACAGTAAGTAAGGGGACTTGGCTTTGGCTACGACAGGCGCATAGTCTTAGCTTCGCACGGCTAGCAGTAACTATCTATGGGCGGGCGACTTTTCTTTATATAGTGGTATAGAAAGATTACCGCTACGCCAGGCAAGTCGTTGTTTAACGTTGTTACCAAAAATCTCGAAGTTCTTGACCGATTTCCTTCAATTTTACACTATGCCCTGCTGAACTTTCAGAAGGATATGGGTTATACAACGATGCGACGGAAGTCATGTGACACCTCCTATAGTGTCGGACCCTCTTTTACCCGATGTAGTGCAGCGACTTGTGATGGCGTGGACTCAGAAAATCGTTGGAAGTCCCCTGCAGGAAGTCTAAACCACTCTGCCTCTATTGCCGTCCACAACTGCGAAAGCTTTGCCTGTAGACGATTTTGTGCACAAACTGACCTGTCGATTATATCCCATAAATGTTCGATGGGATTCATGTTGGGCGATCTGGGTGGCCAAACCATCCGCTCGAATTGCCCAGAATGTTCTTAAAACCAGTCGCGAACAATTACGGCCCAGTGACATGGCGCGTTGTGTTCCATAAAAATTCCATAGTTGTTCGGGAACATGAAGCACATGAATGCCTGCAAATGGTCTCCATGTTGCTGAAAATAACCATTTTTCAGTTAATGATCCGTTCAGTTGGACCAGAAGACCCAGTCCATTCCATGTAAACACAGCCCACACCATTATGTAGCTACCACCAGCTTGTACAGTACCTTGTTGACAACTTGGGTTCATTTCTTCGTGGGGTCTGCACCACACTCAAACCCTACCATCAGCTTTTACCAGCTGAAATCAGGACTCCTCTGACCAGGCAACAATTTTCGAGTCGCCTAGGGCCCAATCGATATAGTCACGAAGCCACGAGAGGCGCTGCAGGCGATGTCGTGCTGCTAGCAAAGGCACTCGCGTCGGTCGTCTGCTGCCATAGCCCATTAACGCCCAATTTCGCCGCACTGTCGTGACGGATACGTTCGTCGTACTTCCCACATTGATTTCTGCAAGCTATTTCAAGCAATGTTGCTTGTCTATTAGCACTGACAACTCTATGCAAACGCCGTTTCTCTCAGTCGTTAAGTGAAGTTTATCGAGCACGACGCTGTCCGTGATGAGAGATAATACCTGAAAATTTGTATTCTCGCAATACTCTTGACGCTATGTATCTCGGAATATTGAATCCCCTAACGATTTTAGAAATGGAGTGTTGTATGCGTCTAGCTCCAACTACCACTCCGCGTTCAAAGTCTGTTAATTCCTTTCTCGAGGCCGTAATCACATCGGAAACCTTTCCACTATCTGTCTGCCAATTGACAGCTACCGTCTGGTGTTCTGGATCATTGCCGTTGGAAAATGCGTGCTTCTCTAATCCACTGCTTCAAACAACGAGCAATGGTCACGCCTGTACGATCCACTCTTTGTTCTCTGAATCGAAAATGTAACAAGAGTAAAGTAGTCCCACGCATTTCAGCTTCATATTTCCCGTAAAAACTTACCTTCATCATTTATACCACTTGCGGAACTGTTGCTTCGTATAATGACAACTAGGATGAAGGAAGGTTACAGCTGACTGTAAGATACTCATAATTTGCTCCTTGAATTCGCTACGGAGGCAGTAAAATGAATGCGTTTTCTATTAGGTTACTGGCACGTGTAACTACCATGATAGGCACAACAGACGATGCTGTGGGGAAACTCGGTGATACAGCTATCACTTTCTGCAGGCGTATGTGACGCAAATGCTTTACGATTCCTTCGTCGAAGTGAGCACTTCATGTACGTTCTCGTTTAGTATGAGCAGTTTCCGGTGAGTCAGATGTAGAAGATCCTAGTTCTACAGTTTTCCTCATTTGGTGCTCTGTTTTGACCTTGTAAGAATTACGTTACATGGACAAAATCTGTTGCGAAGAGTTGGTGAATCTTCTACAGGACACGCTAAAAGTCTTGGTATCTTATTTTACTATACGCTTCCGCGTCTCAGTGGTCGGCGTGTTTGGCTGTTATGCTGAGGACCCGGTTGCGATTGCACAACCATTTGATTCCAACTAAGGAGCTGCTTGAGTGAGAAGCAGCGGCTTCGAGGTCAAGAAAGCTGACATCTGCTGGGGGAGTGGTCTGGTAACCACATGCCTCTCCATACCGCATCCAGTGACACCATTGGCAGTGGATGACACGGCCCTCAATCGCTCCCGAATGGGTCATAATGGCCAGAACGCGGAACTTGCCTAATCTTACTTTACTAGTTCATTTCTAGAACATTCGCCTCACTTAACCATTAATTATTTTGTAAGCATGTCAGTCGTATTTCAGGCTACTAAAGAGGCCGAACCCAGACGCACAACTTCACTGATTTGAGACCTACCGTATACTATTAAAATTCGTCAGCAGGTGATAGAATTGTGATACATTAGATATTTTATCGGTTATGGATCATTTTAAACGATTGAAGGACTAGTTTCCACGTTCTGAATTAATGATACATTTTTAAGCAATAACATACAATGTTCACAGAACATTAACTCGTATTATGTTACAAAACAATGGCGTTATGGGATTGCTGGGTTTTTAATCCAGTGCCTCATGTATAGTGTCCTAGCCTTAAAACAATTATTTAAGAAGAGATAATACTGAGCACAAATACAGAAAACCGCAGCCCGTCCCTTGTTTGAATTACTTCTTCATTCCATAAACCAGTTTCCTAACCTTTCAGGCTCATCGTCAGACAGTACACATGATATGACACACACATCAAAAAAAGTTTTGCATCACCCCGGTTCCCAGAACCCCTGAAGATAGACGTTGACTGTGGATATTGAATCACAGACACAGTCCCTTTGACTGTTCAGAGATGTCACTAACCCTGCCCAAATATGTAAATAACCATGCGTGAGCAGCGCCTATTAGACGGAGGCGGTCTGACAGCCGATCAGTTCCAGTCATTCCAAAAGGAACAAGGTACACTGCTCGTGTTGTCTGTAGTTCAACCATGCCTAGACGGTCAATACCGCGGTTCGATCGCATCCGCATTGTTACTTTGTGCCAGCAAGGGCTCTCAACAAGGGAAGTGTCCAGGCATCTCGTAATGAACCAAAGCGATGTTATTTGGACATGGAGAGGAGATAAAGAGAGACAGGAACTGTCGATGGCATGTCTTGCTCAGGCCACCCAAGGGCTACTACTGCAGTGGATGACCACTACCTACGGATTATGGCTCGGAGGAACCCTGACAGCAACGCCACCATGTTGAATAATGCTTTTCGTGCAGCCACAGGACGTCTTTTACGACTCATACTGTGCGCAATAGGCTGCATGATGCGCAACGTCACTCCCGACTTCCATGTCGTGGTCCATCTTTACAACCAAGACACCATGCAGCGCGGTACTGATGGTCCCAACAACATGCCGAATGGACCGCTCAGGATTGGCATCACGCTCTCTTCACCGATGAGTGTCACATATGCCTTCAACCAGCAACGTTTTTGAAGGTAACCCGGTCAGGCTGAACGCCTTAGACACACTGTCCAGTGAGAGCAGCAAGGAGGTGGTTCCCTGCTGTTTTGGGGTGGCATCATGCGGGTCCGACGTACGGTGCTGGTGGTCATGGAAGTCGTCTTAGCGGCTGTACGATATGTGAATGCCATCCTCCGACCGATAGTGCAACCATATCGGAATCAAAATGGTTCAAATGGCTGTGAGCACTATGGGACTTAACATTTGTGGTCATCAGTCGCCTAGAACTTAGAACTACTTAAACCTAACTAACCTAAGGACATCACACGCATCCATGCCCGAGGCAGGATTCGAACCTGCGACCGTAGTGGTCACGTGGTTCCAGACTGCAGCGCCTAGAACCGCACGGCCACACCGGCCGGCTATCGGCATCATATTGGCAAGACATTCGTCTTCATGGACGACAATTCGCTCCCCCATCGTGCACATCTAGTGAATGAATGACTTCTTTCAGGACAACGACATCGCTCGACTAGAGTGACCAGCATGTTCTCCAGACATGAACGCTATCGAACATGCCTGGGATGGATTGAAAGGGGCTGTTTATGGACGACGTGACCCACCAACCACTCTAAGGGATCTACGCCGAATCGCCGTTGAGGAGTGGGTCAATCTAGACCATAAGTGACTTGATGAACTAGTGGATAGTAAGCCACGACGAATACAGGCATACATCAATGCAATAGGACGTGCTACTGGGTATTGGAGGTACTGGTGTGTACAGCACCCTGAGGGTCTCACCCTGAGGGTCTCGCAGTATGGTGGTACAACATGCAATGTGTGGTTTTCATGAGCAATAAAAAGGGCGGGAATGATGTTTATGTTGATTTGTATTCCAATTTTCTGTACAGGTTCCGGAACTCTAGGAACCGAGGTGATGCAAAACTTATTTTATGTGTGTAGTTTCATAGCGTAATGCTGGGCGCTGGGTCTGTGACATGAAGATGTAACGTGCTTTAATGTATCGCCATGACTTATCTGGCGATTTAGACCCAAAAATGAATTCTCTACTTACAACAACAGTATGGGTGGTTTTGTTATTGGTATCCACCTATTAGCTTTCATTGTGATTTACAGTTTGGTGAAATCATTCACGGAGTACAGTATCAAAAGTCGGGTGTGTAAAAACTCATGTCAAATCTTTACAGCAGGATTTAAAGAGCACATGGATGAACTCAGCCTTAACAACCAGAACAAATCCAGCTTTGCCATACGTCTTGCCCAGCAGTCATACTGCAAGCAGCGCAGAACAAAATTTCCAAATACTTCATCTTGCCAACAAAACATTACCTTCATAGTATTTAAATTTTTATCAACACAAACTGAAACGAGAACAAAATTCCGCTTAGTATTTCAAAGACTTGCTAGTTCAAAACAGCTAATCAGTGAACCCCCATCACGCCCCCCCCCCCCCCTCCTTATCCCTTTCTTTATATCCTAACCACACTGACATCAACGGCAGTAAGCTACCACAAAATAACTCCTGCATATTATTTTCTTTTAGCTACAGTAAATAGCATCTTGTTTTACTAATATTCCACACCATATTAATGTAAGAATGGAAATGAGACCCGTTCATTCGAAGTTTTGTGCTTGTTGTTTTTAGATGTTGTACGGAGCAAAACCAGGTGTAAACTAGTGTTCGTCCAAATCAGACTAATTTAAATGCAAATGCAACGGTTTGATAGTAAATTAAAACGCATCTGACGTGTATGGAAGTATAAATGCAATGGAATTTTGATATATTTAAATATGAAAGTGCATATAGATGTTTTGTGAATATTGGAGACAATACTACTATCCACGTCATTATGCTCGTATTAGGCCACGTATTAGGTATTTTAACATAACCGACAGGTGATGAATAAGGGTGCCATCAAACTGTTATAGTTCTGTAAACATGAAAACAGAAATGCATTATTCAAATCTGGGAAGTTTCATTCTCAATGTGATACGTGATCACCTGTTTGTTATATATACGTGGTTCTTGCTGGAATAGACAATCAGGAATGAAGAAATGACTAACCGAAGTTAGCGAAATATTCTCTCATTTGTGTATTTAAAAAAACAAAAGAGAGAGAAAGAGAGAGAGAGATATATATATACATCATTCTCTGATAATACGGAAAACAACGATACAAAGTCGTACATACCTTTGCCACGAAGTCGATGGTTTTGCAGAATTAAAATGAAAAAGCAAATTTCTCAAAAGTAAATCAAATAGGCATGACTTAGGTTATTACGTAAGACAATAGTCATATCTCGTGGCGATTAGATAAAGTCTAGCCTCTGTAATCAGATCAAACAAAACACCTTAAGGCCTCCATACAGTAAGTGGTACGCAGATCCATGAAATCAGTCGTATTCTGGCTTGCGGCACGTTGATCAAAATGGTTCAAATGGCTCTGAGCACTATGGGACTTGACTTCTAAGGTCATCAGTCCCCTATAAGTTAGAACTACTTAAAGCTAACTGACCTAAGGACATCATACACATCCATGACCGAGGCAGGATTCGAACCTGCGACCGTAGCGCTCGCCCGGTTCCAGATTGTAGCGACTAGAATCGCTCGGCCACCTCGGCCGGCGCACGTTGAACACTAAAGAGGTTCAGCCAGTAGTGAATTGTCAAAATTTCCAGAATTGATAGCGGTGACGAAATTGTCGCTCTTAGGCGCGCAAGCAGAATGTCACCCGTGTATTGCAGGCCCAGTAGCTCTTCCTCGGCAGACAGGACAAGGAGTAAACACGCTAATCAGAAGCAGATAGCGTCCTAGCGACCAGCCTGTCCCTCGGCAGTCACCATACCGAGTGCCCAAAGTAGCCAAGAGGCCACCAAACCAGAGATGACCAAAGAGGGTGGCCTACAACTGTCACACCAACTGCTGGCGTAAGACTACCCTTTGGTGCCATCGCCCTTACGGACGAGTGTGAGCGGGAATTTAAACTGAAGTACACCAGCTTTTCACCCCTGCTTGGACCCATTCAGTGTCAATTTCATGTACGTATAAACAGCTGCAGTTCTGTGCAAACGTTACAACATCATGTTTGGGCATTCATGTTAACGCCAGTTTTGAGTAAAATGTTTGCCCACACATCGACTGTATTATATGCAAACAAAAACAAATAATGCCTCTGAGCGAAGTGTGTTAAATCTTCGTGTCAAGATCTTCGTTATATGCGCTAATTGTACAGTACGCACTGGATGCTGCCAAAGTTTCGTGGCTATCGGTTGCTAAAGTTCACCAAATGGTGCTAGAGTACTGTCGAATTAAGCTGAGGGAGAGAGATAGCAGAGGCTATGCGTGTATGTGAAAGAAAATTTATTACATATTGATCGAAAATTTAGGGATGAGAAAGGTGACCGCACTCTATATGCCACGGTTCACTCTGAGCCGTCTCACACCTCTACGGTTGCCTTGGCGAAAATTCACTAATAGCGTTTTCAGCAACTTGATCAACCTCATTACTGACCAGACCTCGCCCGCAAGCATCTTTTCTTCGTTCTCTCGGGTAAAAGTTAAGCTGGAGGACAGAAATTTTCGTCGAATGAAGAGCCCGTCACATTCGTAAACAACTGTTTTCCAGAGAGATCTATTATTTGGACTGGTTTATGGACGCATCGCAGGGAGAAGTTTATAACTAACAAGGAGACTATATTGAAAAATTAGTATAAATTTGAAGAAAAAAGCCTTACGTCTTTCGTAGGTTTGAAATCTTTCAGACTACCCTCTTAAATCCGTTCTGTGCCCAGATGTGTCCATCACGCAGATCCTCCTTAAACTAGCCTGAGCGACAATTTCCAAATATTGGCAAATTTCGCCCTTATAGTATTTTCAAGTGGTCACTGTAGTTTGCAGGATGATTCTTGGTAACGTTCAGAAACCTCCGAAACTACGTAGATGACGCTTAGACAAATAATTTAATGTAAGTCACATGGGATCGCAAATGTTGGGAAATACCGCAAAAGTGGATGACAAATGTTGAACAGGTGACGTCACCAAATGACGTACCTCGTCGTATGTGCAGCGGTTGACCCCATGTCTGTCCCCTGATCGTCCCAAACCAAGTTAAGTATTCCCGTCGGTGTGGCTTTGAGCCTATGTGAGCGACCTTAGCGCGTGGGGCTCAGTGTTCGAGTCTGGAATCTGACAAACAGGTTTTTTTTTATTGCGTGAAAAAATTGAGTGTTTTGATGAGGTAAGTTTTAGTATTTTAATTACCATTCTCTCGGTCTCCGCTTGTATATTGTAGAGTACAGTACAACAAAAACCTGCAGTGTTGCTTCACAAGTAAATAAGTTTTCTTTGCTAAATAATGCCCGTAAGCAAAATAGGAGTGACAAAAGGAAAGAAACACAAAATATGAACAGATTTTAGTTGGTTACAGCTAGGACAATAAATTCGTAACTTCTACAACAGATTACATTCACAAAAAATGTTCATAATTTGCGCCGTTCCCTCGAATGTAGTATTGCAGTATTGCATCTGTCAATCATCCCTTCTCGTCCAAGCCCAACCGATGGACGTGTGGCGAGGTACGTTATCTGATTACGTCACACGTTCAACATTTATCATCCATTTCCTGACAGTTGCGACCCCATGTGCCTTATATTAAATTATTTGTCTCTCCGTCATCTATGTTGCTTCGGTGATTTAAACGTTAACATGAATCACCCTGTATGTAAGAATAACATAACAAGCTTCAAATACGACAGAAAGTAGGTGCTATACAAGTCAAAGATGATAACATTAAATGTTCAGTACTTACGTAATAATAATAATAATAATAATAATAATAATATGAAAATTTCTGGCAGATTAAAACTTCGGGCCGGACCAGAAGTCGAACCCACAACCTTGTCTTTTATGGCAAATACGCTGTCTGTCTGAACTGTCCGAGCAAAGTCTTGACCCGCACTCATTCTCCTTTTGCCAGTACCGGTATTTTTCTGTCCAGTCTTCATAGAAGCTCTCCTAAACACGTAGCTGAACTAACAATCCTGGAAGAAAGTATATCGTCTGTAACTGGCTTACTCACAGTTCAGGCGATTGTATCCAGAATGAATCTTTTTGTACGTAGTAATAAATTGTGTGAACCGTCGGCTGACGTTATTTTGCATCACCGATATCCAAGCCGAAATTTCACCCTGTATTAAACGTCGTTTGGCTGCGTAATTCTGATCGAAAATTATGTTGCGTGTTTAGCAAGTTACCACAACGTGTATTAATCTTACTGAATGAAGTCACTAATTACACCCGACGTCGGCGGGATATTAAATATCAACCTACCCCGTTTCTTGTATTCTACTTCTGGAACTCGACCGATGATAACTGCTAATGATGTTGCAGGAAATACCTCTTCGTTCATGACGAAATAAAATTTGTCATTTTATATATGATTTCGTAAGGACTAAGTAGGAACTGCAGTGTAACAGCTGAGTAGCGCGATCGCATTGGAGGGTGGTAAGGTGAGGAGTAGACTTGTTGGGGCAGCCGGTTACCACCCCCTCAAGCCAGGCGTCCATGTTCTCTAATGGAAGAAGGACCAAAACCAGTCACACTCAGTTTAGAACTAGTCAATTCATTTCTTTGGTCCAGCTTGCGGCCATGACAGTTCAACTTGGCCCAAGAGTGGAGCGACCTTGCGAAGCAGGCATTACCGGCAAAGGCGTTGCAGATGAAGCAGGGCTATGCCTGCCTCAGCGGCGACTGATAACCGAAGTGGTGGTGGCCGGGAGGGAAGCCTGGCCTCTGATGTCTAGCTGGCGGCTCCTAACGATGGCAGTATAGTTTTTATAGCTGAACGGGTTGGTGGCTGGAAGGATCCTAGTTGGACCTTCAGCCCATCGGAGCTGATGCTGGAACGTATAGCTGGCGGTCCGTAGGACGACTGATGTTGATGACTTTCGATGCCTTTTGCCGGCTGGGCGTCAGGTGTGTTGACGTGAGGATGCCACAGGCATCACGTACTTCCCCCATCACATTACTAGCTGCTTGATGCTATGAGTGCGGTTGCGGCAGCGGTGGCTTCTTCCGACCAGCGCTGCTACAATATTTTTTTATTATTTACTTTTTTAGCCAATGAAAGCTTCTTATCGATTAAATCTGAAATTATTTATAAAGTATTGGATATTATTGTCACGTTATTGTATCGTGCTGATAGTGCAAGTAAGGTGGTTGAAAGCTGCAGGCGGACAGTGCGCAAATGAACAAATGCTGGTGTTTCGTTGTAAGAAGTTTCGAAACCCACATTTTCTTGGCAGTTCCAAATAATCCTTTAAAACACTGCCATCCAGAAGAACTGCTTTATTTTATTATCGCACTGAAGCGCTAAGTTTGTAAGTTATAATCACAGTGATCCTTTCAGTATCAAATATCGAGTTGGATGGATTATGGACTTTGAAGAATTTCTCTAAAATGCAGTTTGACTTGTCAGTAACATAAATCGACACCTTTCGTAATTTGTACTCTAGGTGCAAGTGAATTTTGCTATAATGTTGCATGAAATTTAACATTCCTTTACGAGAAGTTTGGAGCATAATACTTCGGAAAGATTTATCATGCCATGCTACCACTGATTAATACACTAACACTCAGCGTCAAACTTTAAAAAGCCCAGTTACGTAAAACAGTTAATTAACTCTAATTCACAAAATGTTCGCAGAGTTCCGAATTGCAACATAAGCATCGTGGTGCTTTCGGTCTCGTAATATTGTTTGGGAGATAAAAGGAGTTAATCGGCTTTGTGGGGAAGCGAGCAAAATTTGCTTCGTTTATAAAGATTTCTCTGCTCGCTGCAGAAGCCTGGAAGCAGCTTTGCAGCGCTTCGCCGATCTGTGCATGCTTGCAGAGAAGGGGAGGCGCCGTAGAGAACGGCGCACAAGCGAGGAGCAATAATCTTTCGCCGACCTGAGATTGTTATTCATTATTTGTGATATGAAGTGGGGCATCGATCAGGCTGCCGCCTGTTACAGCGACCCCCTGCGGAAGCACGAGATGGAGCAGCAACAGGCTCGCCAGCCAATATCGGCTTCCCCCCCCTCCTCTCCCTCCTCCCTCCTGTCCCTCTCCCGAAAGGTTTTTTTAAATTCTGATTTTCTTAAATTGGTGATGGTCTCGTTTCTTCAACATGCTGTCCGCTGATGAACTCTACCTACGCGCCATCTCTAACTTAAATCTTGCTAATAGTAGATGCAGACTAACTGGAAACACGTCTCGTGCCAGTTTACTACATTATGAACGCCAGCTAGAAACAAAAATTATTCAGTGTGCGCTGACAATCGATCTGTAATAAAATGTCAATTACAAGAGTTGCCACAGATTCATTTTTTTAAAATTATTATATTCAGAGATGGTGTAACAAAGAGAGATGATGGATTCATTCGTTTGTTATCGCCTGCCAGTAAGACACTGAAGGCCACTTGCTGAATATTCTCAAGCAGCATACTTCCGACTTGCAGCATGTCACCTTTTACTGTACACAGGACGGCGAATATTCAGAATCTGCTGCGTATCTACGGTGGATTGCGCATGCCAATCAACAAGTGGTCGTCCACTTTCCTGTTGAGATGTAGTTCCACCATTGTGATGATGGAAATATGTGAAGTCTACATGCTGTTTACGATAGCCCACCTCGCCTATTTCAGTAAGTGCAACCAAGCCTGCGGTTCATCAATTGTGACAAGCCATAACACATCGTGACCCGACGGTGTGACTACAGCTGTCTGAGCCTGTCATAGTTGAAATTAAAATGTCACTCCCCTGAAAACGGAAATTCTTGTTTTCCTGTATGTGATTGTGTTTTAATTTGCCCATGCTCGTTAGGTTACGGAAATCCTTTACTCAACAGTGTCACATCGAATCGTAAAATCACAAAATACCACGAACTGTTCGTACAAATATTCATATAGTGCCACGCGGGCATAAAACTGATAAGAAGTCTTACTGTAAACTTTACCAAATTTTGCATCAGTTTAAAGTTGTTGAGGGTGAATCTGCGAAAATGCTATCTACTCGTACTGGCGAAAGGTCAGAAAAAATCACTAAATGATTATCAGCCGAAGATCCTGAGACGGGTGCCAACAGGAAACTATGTACCAGTTGTTCGCCGTTTTGTTCTTCGTACTCCTTCCGTTTTGCATATAACCTCTTCTCTTCAGACAGTGAGCATTGCTCGTCAAGTACCCGCACAGATAGCGCCCACCCCTCCACCCGATGACGTAGGGATCGGATTGTTGATGCCTTTGATGTAAACTACCTGCGTATTCCTAGGAACATGTGTTCGTGATATTCTCGACGTGGGGACTACACGCAACCATTACCTGCATCGTATAGCCGTTGCTGTGGCGGGCTGGCGTCCATAGGAAGAGCCCGTGATCTGTGTGGGTGGCTCTATGGCTTACAACTCGCCATGGAGAGACATAAATTATCCCGAACATGTGGTCATACAACCTTAGATGTCTTTCCTCTAATAGAAATGTGTTACAATGCTGAGAGATACAGTTCCTACAATTTCTCCCTTAATTACACAATGGGACTAAAACCAAGTACTTAGTTTGTTCTGGAACAGATGCATAAGCCTCCTTGAATATGAAACCACTGTTCTTTGTCGAAAAACTGGAAGATTAGGACGGCGAAGTAACGTCAATAAATAAAATCAGTATTGATCAAAAGGTCATCTTCCGCCACGAGTAGACCTGCTCCCACGTAACAAGTATGGTGATACCATGGTAACAATTACAGTCCATAATAGCATCAAGACGGTGCCAACTATAGGTTTTCATCGTAACCATACACTAAAAACAGACGGAAAATTTGGGGCTTACTTAAAAAGAATCCACTTTGTCAAACGTGTCCAGCGAGGTCCGAAGGATAACACGACGGACACTGGAGGATTCATTCCGGCGTCCGTCAGCGACATGGGGCCGGTCAAAGTGAAGATAATGGTCGGTCTATGTGATGTCAGTCTATGGAGGCTGTTATCGACCATTACACGAGAACATTTCGCGTGGAAAACCATCGATTTTCGCTAACACGACGCACAGCATTAACTCCGCTAGCCAACTTGACATGTCGTCAAAAAAACGCAAATTCAGTAACAAAAAGCCTTTGACCCAGTAACGTACTTTGAAGACCGAGAAAAGTTAAACATTTACATCTGGAATAAATCAGGACAAATTTCACGCTCCAGTCCCCTCCCCCTTTCCCTCCCCCTCTTGTCTCTTGTGTATATATCTCTGAGAAGGTCAGTATCCTCCTGCTGAGGGACGGCTACACACAACACGAACCACCAACACACGCCCTCACAATAACCAGTGGCTGAAGGCGACGGGTTAAAAGGACCAGCATTTTCAATTCCCAGTGACCTGACATTTCGCAACTGCATCTACACGGTCCAGTATCATTAATGTGACCACCGCCTATGTTACACGCCAATGGTCAATAAACGGTCGGAAATGGCTGGTGGTAGCACTAGCAGTGGAGGGTATATAAGGCGTGTCGCGAGGGACGCGGGAAAATGTGCAGTTGTTGTCGTAACGGGGAAACGGATAGATTTATCTGACATCGAAAAGGGCATGATCCACAATCATTGGCTTTCAGGCCAAGAGTGGAAACGTTTCTGAAACGGCCAAGTTTGCAAACTGTTCGCGTGCCACCACGGCTAGAATGGCAAAATGGCGCTATTCAAAACCGTCACCAAGACAAATGTGGTGCACCACGAGCCATAAAAAACAGGGATGAGCGAAGGCTGCGTGGTTGTGTACCGGCGAATAGAGGAGCAACTGTTGAGCGGCCGCCCAGATGAACCAAAGGGCTACCAACACTGTTTCCTAAACGACCATTCAGCGAAAGTTGCTGCGTATGAGCCTCCGCAGCGGGGCCTGGTGCATGCACCCTTCGGCTGCGGTGGACGAGCGGTCCTAGGCGCTTCAGTCCGGAACCGCGCGACTGCTACGGTAGCAGGTTCGAATCCTGCCTCGGGCATGGATGTGTGTGGTGTCCTTAGGTTAGTTAGGTTTAAGTAGTTCTAAGTTCTAGGGGACTGATGACCTCAGATGTTAAGTCCCATAGTGCTCAGAGCCATTTGAACCATTTTGAAAATGCACACTTGCTGACTAGTGTTTATCGGCGACGAAGGCTGGAATTTGCACGTCAGTACCGCAAGGGGGCGCCCACTGCGTGACGACAGGTTTTCTTTTATGCGCCATCGGCTTGAAACACCTGAAAGCAAACAATCTGTAACAATCGTCGAAAGGTTCTAGACCGGAGGAGGGAGCGTTAAGGTTTGGGGAACGTTTTCGTGGCATTCCCTGGGTGAACTCTTCATTCTGTAAGGCGCAATGGATCAACAGAAGTACGCGCCTATCCTTGGGGACTATGCCCACGCGTACATGCAGTTTGCTTTTTCCACGGTAGGTTGGCATCTATCAGTAGGACATCCTGATTAGGTTTTTCCGTGTTTTCCCTAAATCGCTTAAGGCAAATGCCGGGATGGTTCCTCCGAAAGGGCACGGTCGCTTTCCTTGTCCATCCTTCCCTAATCCGAGCTTGTGCTTCGTCTCTAATGACCTCGTTGTCGACGGGACGTTAAACACTAATCTCCTCCTCCTCTTCCTTCTCCTACCACCTATCTTATATTCTCCGGTAACTCCGTCTAATATTCCTTCCCTTGCTGTCGCGTTCCAATCCCCCATGATTATCGTCTCTTTTCTCATACTGAAGTCGGGCATTTTGGTCTAACGGTAAGGTGCTTACTAAACAGAGAGGTCGCAGCATGGATCCCGGGCGGACCACGGATTTTCAGTCTGCGTTTTAACCTAGCCTTCACCTCCCAAAGATGTGAGAAGTCGACAGAAACGACACGTGGTTCAGATTCCAGGTTGAATTGTGGGTGCACTTTCCCCGGTTGGTTGATTAGGGTATGTCAGGGACACCGAAGTCGCAGAAGTGGGGTCCAATTGAAAGTCTTGCAGCAGATCATCATTATTATTATTATTATTATTATTATTATTATTATTATTATTACCCGTTCAATATTCTCATGTACGTTCTGCATATCTTTCTCTCTTGCTTGCGACGTCGGCGTGCATACCAGAACTATTGTTGGCACTAGCTTTCTGTCGATTCTGATGAGAACAGTCCTATCACTAAACTTTTCGCTGTAACTCGCTGTCTGCTCTGCTTTCCATTTCAAACCATTTTCAGCTGCAGTTGATGTTAGCCTGTATTCGTCTAACCAAAAATCTTTTTCTTCTTTAAATTTCACTTCACTGATCGCTACTGTATCTAGACTGAGCCTTTGCATATTAACTCATGATTACCTCTCCCATGCAGCCGCCCGTCCCCCTCAGAGATCCGAATGGGAGGCTAATCAAGAGTCTTTTGCCAATGGATAGACTATTGACATTTTCTCAGTTGCAGGGCCCGTGTCTTGTGGATTCACATTGTGTGTCCTTAATGCACTTGTTTCCATTGGCTTCTGCATTCTAATGCCATAGATTATTGTTGATTATTCCGCCTTTCTGGGGACAGTGGACCACCTCGACGGCGAGAGGTTGCCCTGAAACAAGGATGACTCCTGACACTGGGAGTCTCAGGCAGCCATCGTTGATGATTTTTTATTCAGAATTTAAATAGTGGTTGTGTTCGATCCAGGGAACCAGGACGTCTTTGACTGCTAGTCGAAGACACACTATTCCTTGACTCACAAAAGACTGCTCTCATATTCTTGCTATTTTTAATCATTGTGGCATGAAGGTGAGTTCAGTTTCTGTCGTTCTGCGAAAAAGCTATGATGCTACGTGGCAGAACAGTGCATTCTTAACTGCTGTACATGAGGGGCTTTAGACGTGCTTTTTCGATTTTTATCCAGATTTTTTTTTTGTCATTGCGCCATTTGTGTTAAAGTGAATGCTTCTGAAAGCCTCTCACAGCGCGGGAAAACGTAATCCGACAAGGCTCCGTCATGAGCATAACCCTTTCCTAACCGAAATTAATGGATTTTTAGAGACCTTGGGCCTACTATCTCACCTTCCCTGTGTTGATCAATTCTGCATCTGCCTCATTAACAGGTCTTCAAATGTAAGTATCGCAAAATGCCAACTACAGGACACCGTAAGGAAAGTCCAATATTGTATCCTCACCCATGGCTTCCAATTCACCACTTCTAAAACACACACCCATGCCGAACCATCATCCGGATATTCATTTTAATAATGCATTACGTAAGACACTAGAAACATACCACTTCGTAAGACTAGTTTTTGATGCTATTTTAATATCGCTGTTTCGTATGTGCCAGCTGAAACTGAAGTGCCAGATAAAACTTAGTACTCTACTCTATTTCAGCAACAATTGTTGGACTGCTGAACACTCCACCCTTCTGCGATTTTATAGTACACTCCTTGGACTAAAGTAGCCTGGTCTCAGGCCAAAAGACCACTGTTTTGTTCAGTTGTAAAGAAATCCAGGGTTCGAAAAATAGTGCACACTAATGCATGATGTTCGACGGCCAAACGCACTACGCTTCCACACATACAGACGACATGAGCAATACTCGCTGCCCGAGAAATGGCTTTACTGCAGAATCAATAGCCATTATGCGAGCTCTTAAATATATCCACACCTACTCACTGGGGTGTTGACTAATCTGCAGTGTCATTCTGAACAGTTTAGAAGCTAGTACTCACAGCTACACCCTGACACCCACTGGTCTTGTCCAATCAAGGCCATATCCTGATCTCCAAATTACCGGAAAACCAATAGTATTTCTCTGAACTGCTAAACACGTCGGATACATAGGAAATGAAGGCGTAGATTATTTGGTCAAGGAAGCTACCAAAACTGAAGGTATCGGTCTTTGATTGACGGACTATATCCTATTAGCTCGTGCCCTCATAGAATATCAAGTGGAATGCTGTAGCTACGATTAAAAAGCTATGCGCCCCTAAGAGATTATACAACTGTATGGATGTCTTCATACCTTATTTATTCGTACAATTTTATTGACCAAACTGTCTCAGAAGGTATTTATTATTGAGGGCCTGCTGGTCGGATGCAGGTGTGCCTCTAGCTACTGGACGTACCCGGAGAGCCTCCGGCTGTATCCGTTTAGCATACTTCCACCTCGCTGTACTTTACCGTTTCTTTGTAGCTGGTTTTGCCTTTTCCTTATAATTTTTCCATCCTAGACGAACGTACTAATATTCGTTGTGACACTCCCAGGATGGGGAGGTTAATAAAATTAGCAGGTACGTTTTCTTAAAACGTGTACCTGTAAACCTGGTTTCAGTGTCGTAGATGGGACCAGCGTTTATTGCTATTTTATCTTTTAACCGAGAAAAGTAGTTTGTAGGTTTGATAGAAGTTCTGTTATCTTATCGACAGCCGCTTGGAAATTGGGTCCGAGGTTAGAAATAATTGCGTGAATGAGAGATTGGCATGGTATTGACATAGATAGCGCAATCGAGTTAATGGTCCATATGTGGATTCTGTGACAACGGTTTCGTATCAGTGACGCTGAGAGCTATCACTTTAATGCAAACGCCCATTTTTTTCACGCTACGCTTCCGTCAATGAATACGTAGTGGATAGCCCCAATTTCGGGTTAGCTCGTTCAAAAACGTGAAACAAGAGGGGAGAGACTAAACAAAAAACAAAAAAAATTGCCGCGTTTGCTTTTGAAGTTCTGTATGAGGCGCGCACGCGAACGAACTGTTAACTAATCACCATTGTGTCGCGAAGCTGTTAAAATAGACGAAAGAACGATATATGTTTATATTCTCTTATCTCTAGTAGTTGTTTTATGAGCAGGCAAGGTAAAGCAATTTGTCATCGGTTATTATTTGTGATCTTTCTTTGACCGGAAGCCGATTCTTACTATGAGACAGTGGATTAGTTTTAAAGCAAAACTGGGAACAAATTATGTATTCAGCCAGTAAATATTTGCTACAATTTTTTTCATTTTGTACGTTAATCTAACGAGACATAAAACAAAGGCATAGGTACAATAACAACCGTACGTACGGTCGACTATAGCTTGGCCATCGCGAATTTTCTTTTTTGAACAATGTATCACTCATTCCTTGATAATAGCTTGGCTCATATTTTATCGCGTAGTATGGGGATAAAATACACGCGTAATAAGAATTGTGAAAGTAGTCTTCAGAGAGAGAGTGGTATCATTGCTTCCCCTGGCCCACACGTTTGTGTGGCATGTCGGATATTTCGTCACGGTGCTGCAGCACCCACTGTCGATGCTTTGTCGATTCGTACAGAAACGACAATGAGAGAATTTCCCAGAATCATATGGAGGGCATCTTCGACTCGATGTAGTAATATTTAGAGGCTTTGCCTCCAGCACGCGGATACTGAATTTTGTATCATAGCACATGCGTTCTTTTTGTGATGCGGTTTTCGCAAACATCAGTGTGTTATTGCTATATGGTAACGTAGGATCGGGCGACTTGGTGAGAGGACAGACGGTGAGGGTATGAGGAAGGCGATGTTGTGTGATAGCGCGACTAACATTTTGGTGGCGGAGCGGAGAGCAGCGCGGGCAGAGAGCCGCGAGCGGAAGGATGTACTCAGGGAGCGGCGGCCCGCGCCGCGCTTCGCTCGATACAGTCTTCCAGTCCTTGCCTGCCAGCCTTGATGGCCCGCCGTTTGTTACGGTACACCTCCACTGGGAGCGCTTTCATTCTGGATCATTTGTTCGCTACCGCCATTTAGTGGCGTCATACCCAGCAACGGTTTCTGTTGATGCCTCTGACCCCCTATTCCTAGCTTCTAGGCTGTGGATCATTACGAAGATATCTGGGGTAGTGATGGAGACTCAGCCTCAGTTTCTAATCAATTTTTTGAGCGCTAATAGTATTCTTCAGACTAAAAACTATTTTTGCTTGGTACGTTTTAATTTTATTTTATCCAAGATGAGCGTTGTTGTTCTCAATGGCTCTTGTTCAGTTTAGCATTATTGAGGGATACGACAATAAACAACAGATATTTTTAAGAGAGTTAATGTTTCAGTGCCATTACTGGTTTGCGGCAGATTACTAAAATTGTTTTATTGTATCGCCAGCGTCTTCAGTGTCATGCCATCTACTCAAGAGTTGAATGAGAATATTTATGTAGTTAGTACAATTTTAAGTTAGGCAGGGATATTTTAGATACGCTAAAAATATTTATGTGAATTCTATATCAAGACATGCGAAGTGAAATGAGATACGAAAATTTACACATGCTCGAGTGATCGATGTTTTGTCCGTACTTTGACCACATGCATTTTTGAGAAAGAGCACGAAATGCTTAAAGGCAAACAGCATGCACATACGTATGGTATATGACTCGCCAGCTTTTCCAAGTATCAATTACAGCACATGTACATTACAAGCAATTCTTGTGCTTCACAAACAGTGCTTTTTGTTTACCTGCAAATATTCTCTCTTAAGCAAACACGTTACAGACTCCCTGTAATAAACAGAGATTTCAATCGTTCTTTATTACGCAAACAGGAACCATTAATGGCAATGATTCACTTTTTTATTTTTTATGTTATTTCATTTTTCTTAGTTAACGCTATTGATGCACGTATAAATCTTTGGTTCACCCATTCATTCGTTGTCAGCCGATGGCGAGAGTTCACTACAAACATATATTCTATGCCAGTTGCTAATTATAGAAACAAGTGCTAGTTACACATTTTTTATTTTTCTGTAAGTACAGAGTTCCATTATCTGATAATCTCAAATGGGTCATTGTTCAATAATACTGAGCTAAAAATCTGGTTACAAATGCGTAAAGAAACAAACTAAAAAATACCCAACCTAACTGGTACAGTGAATAATTTCATAAAAGAAACGGTGACAAAATTTCAAGTAAATCGAAACAAACCAGTGCATAAAAATTTTATTATTCTTTTTTGTGGCTATGGTGTCCGTATAGGTACTTCATATATTATTTCAAATCAGCCACTGAAACTAGTAAAATGTGGGCGTGTTTTGCCATACAAATTGCATGTTACTGATTAAAAAAGTCGTCAGTGGTCTGGAATCAAACACATTTATAATTCTGGATTAGTTGTAGATTTAAAAACAGTTGACATTGAAGTGTCGTTTATACTTAAATTTTCGCGGGTTCATCCTTCACTCTAGAAGTGTCGTGTGCGTGTACATGCGTCAGATATTCTAGCCTATGGCACTGGTCTTTCTCTCCTAGTAAAAACGTATAGGCCACAAGGATCAGTTTCAAGGGCTAGAATAACTGGCAAATGAGCATGCAGACGACGCTTTCGAAGTGAAGCACGAACTTTCAAAAATGTAGCATGTAAAAATCACACATTTTATTCCTCACGAAACGAGCTGTTTTTAGATCTACAACCAATCCAGATTTGTAAATGTTTGATTCCAGACCGCTGACGATGTTTTAAATCAACAAAATGAAACGCGTATGGTAAAATAAACTCATTTTTATTGCTTGCATTGATGGATTTGAAATATTTTAAGTAATTATAAGAACGTAGCCTAACGCATATAACCGAGCGAGGTGGCACAGTGGTTAGCGCTCTGGGCTCGCATTTGGGAGGACGACGGTTCAATCCCGCGTCCTGCCATCCGGATTTAGGTTTTCCGTGATTTCCCTAGATCACTTCAGGCAAATGCCAGGATAGTTCCTTTGAAAGGGCACAGCCGATTTCCTTCCCCATCCTTCCCTAATCAGAGCTTGTCCTCCGTCTCTAATGACCTCGTGGTCGACGGGACGTCAAACACAAATCTCCTCCTCCTCCTCCTCCTCCTCCTCCTCCTCCTAAAGCATATATACCAACCATCCACTACGACGGTTATATATAAAAGGTAATTACAAAGTTTTAATTATCGCCTCGAACAAAATAAAGTTACGTAATTAATATTTTGTTTAGTAAAATTGCCTGCAGTTCGGCTACACATTGAAATTTCTGCTCTGCAGTACCGTGGCACGGCAGTAGAAGAGCCAAAACATGACGCAGCCCATTTGTATAGTGCAGTATCGTGTGGTAATTCCTGCTTTTTTGGCATTTAATGGTAAAAAACGTTGCAACAATCCATGCCGAATTGATGGGGGTGTTCGGTAGTTGTCACCGACGCATGACTTCACGATATTACACTGCCTGTGTTGTTCCGAAGTACGATGTCCGAAGGGACAGGGACTTCGGCGATTACAGCCGTTATGAAATACATAAGCAGGAAATCCGGGTTCGATTCCTGATCTGGTACAAATTTTCATTGTCGTCATTCCATTATACAGCTGATAGTTGTCCGTATTCGGAACGGCTAATACTTCTCACGTATATCTTATGACAGTGATTAGGTGGCACAGAAGCTTCCACTGTGGTCAGACGAGTCTCAGTAACGAAGAACGAAGTACCAGACCATATCTCTTTGAAGAAACAGGAATCACAAGATGAATGGAGGCCCTGGTGCTCAAAGACAAGCGTGTAATAATCCAGGCGATAGCTGAAAAAGTGAAAATAGGCCGTGGTTCAGTCTTCAGTGTGTTGCACGACATTTTGCATTTTATGCGTAACAAAGTTACCATCAGCTGGTTTTTCGCGGCTACTTACACCCACTGAAAAAGCCCACCAAACCGAGGCAACAACAGTGAAGAGTGCAGTTGCACCCAGAGGGGTGAGTGTTACCGGTGATGGGCCGGAGGGCCTGATGGAAATACTGTCGACACTAAAGCCTCTGTAGGCCATAGACGTGACGTCAGCGGTGCGCTACAGCTCCGTCGGCGATGGCGCCTGGGACGGTCCCTCGTCTCCGCATGCGGCCACCGCGGCAGCTCGTGGAGATTGCTGTGCGCGGGATACGACCTGCTGCTCACTGACAGGAGGCGGATCAAGGCTGGCACTGTGGTGCTAAGTTCCGGGGAGGGAACTCGGTGCTGGTGGCTGCAGGTGCGGTCAGCCGGTTGGTAGTGCTGTGGCTCCAAGTCCCATAAGGAACTTAGTGCTCGAGGCGGCTGGTGCTGTCCTGTCTGGAACCCATCGCTGCTGCTGGCAATGCCCAGTTATTTCACTCTTCAGTGTGACTCTGACGTCGTGGTGGTACTGCTGGACTCCAGCAACGAGAAGTGAATCGCTCTACCGCAAAATTCAGATGCAAATGTCGCTCAAAGATAAATTTGTTTCACTAAAACCTGAAACTTAGTCACGTCACCCATATCAAGAGACACGATTTGGTGTGATGACATCGACCCACCTGCAACGGCCATTATTGCCGTGCTGTGCAATTTTGCATAGAGTGCAGGCCTCATCTCGCAATCCCACTTCCGTGCATGTTACGCTGACTGAGATGTCGCCACACTGCGGCTACCAGCCTGCGGCTGCTAATGTAGTTTCATGGTGGTCTCACCACGTCTTATTACTTACGCTAGAAAACTGGGTTGCGGCATTACACCAGAAATGCTGCAGCTATGTCAGGCCAACCCAGACGACTCCTTTAGCCGCCAAATTTTTTGAATTTATCATACGGACTTGGATATGGAGCTAAGCAAGCGATGGAAACAGTTTTACCATCATCGGCCAAAGTCGTGCTTGGACTACTATCGTGTGGTCCTAACAAGGCATGGTTGCAAGGCAAACCGCCGATGGACCGTACTACCGAAATCTCGTAACGAAAGTACATGAAGCTGTCAACACAAAATCTCACGGGAACCCGTCCAAGCGAGTGTTATTGCTCCACGTGAGTATCCCAGATAATTTTGCACAGGATAGTCACAAATGGTGTTTCTTCGGGCAAACTAACTTTGCTTCATCCCCTATCCCTACCCCATCCTCACCCTCTTCTCGTTTTCTCGTGACGCTGAACCCAGAGACTTCTTCCGTTTTCAACAGATGAAGACATTACCGTGTGAAAGGCATTCCCGGAACAATGTCGAGGTAATTTTTGGGATTTTTTGTATGAAAATTAGAACTTCAACTAATCCTCCTTTGTGGCCGGGAAAGGTACAAGACTTAAAGTCACTCTGGCAGAAACTCGGCTTCTAGGATTAGTAAGCGTTCCAGTTCCAATGCCACCATCAGCTACGTCTTGTTACTTGTGGTCGGACACTGAAATATTTACTACGACAACCATCATAAATTGGCTTAAATTATCCACATTGATCAAAGAATTAACGGTAAGGTGACCCTTTCATCAGTAGCTTTGTTAATGATTTTTTCTACTAATTAAGATGTAATTTCGATCACACAAGACGTTTAGATTCACTTACATCATTCCCAAATTTCTCTTCCATAAAAGCGTCTGTTCCAATCAGTAGCATGTTACAAGAACAGAGAGTTGCCACTCTAGTAAGACACTGGTCTCGCATTCGGGAGGACGGCGGATCAAAACTCCCTGTTCAGACAAACAGATTTAAATTTTCCGTAGTTGCCATAAATAGGTTAAAGTAGATGTCTGGATTGTTCCTTTTAAAAGGACCTGGCCGATTTTCATCCCCATCCTGCTCAAATATACTACCTTCAACCAGGGCAAGAGATAATTTTCTTCGTTATATGGAGGCATTATTTCTTAATACAATTCTGAATCACAAAAGATTGCTTGGCTTTTTTACAAATTCGTTGGCTTCTGATAACCTTTGCGGCAGCACTTCTTTCCTGGATGATTTAGAACTAAAGTAACAGTGGTGACGGACTTACAGCTGGATGTATTTATTTATATATTTTACTAGATGAACACCCGGCACTCCCCGGATATGTATTTATTCCAGTAATCTGTTAGTACATTTCCACTTCCTTCTCCTCCTACCCCCCCCCCCCCCTTTCCCCGGGGCCGATGACCTTGCTGTTTGGTCCGCTCCCCCAAACCAACCAACCTCCCCACCCCGTGCTCTCTGTCCATCTCCTCCTTTCCCTTTTCTGTGTCCTTTTTCTAGCACCTCTGTCATTGTTATTGCAAATTCAGATTCTGTAGTATTATTCTAACGACAAGCCAATAAGCCATAAATATAACTTTCTGTATTCTGTGAAAAGTGAGTGCGAGGAAGAAAACAAAGCAGCACACTGTTGTATATACCATTATTATATAACAATGTGTGGTAGTGAGAAAGACTTTATATAGGAGAAACAATTTGTTCAGTGATTTAAATGCTGTAATGTCATAGTTAAAACTCACTGCTAGAAAGAAAGCAAAACCAAACATTTAAGGAAGAGCATAGCACAGCGTTTCCTTTTCACAGTCAGTTAAACAGGAAATGTGTACATAATTAAAAATATAGCTTTATAGTTATCTTAATATGAATTAGAGTATCTCGTAAAAATTTGAAATAATTCGGCCAAGAACTTATCGAGATTTTCGGCAACAACATTTACATTCTGTATTATGTTAAATATATATTTATACATTATAGGCTATATAAAAAAAAAAGTATAGCTTATTTCCGTCTGAATGATCATTAAAGTATCATGCAAAAATTTGAAGTAAACTAGTCAAAATATTTTCAAGATTTGCGATAACTTTTGCTCTTCATATGTTACATGAATATTTGTGTATTACATGTATTGAAAAATACATAGGATATGACGCCCGAACGTTCATTAGAGTAACGTGTAAAAGTCTGAAATACATCCATCAATAACTTCTAGAGATTTTAGTAACATCATCAAACGACGACCTGCCTTTTTATACGTTTCGTATCAAAATTAAACTATCACTTTTTCGAAACCCCGTAATTGCCTCCCATTCCGATGCATAAGTTTGCAATTTTGCTCGGATGTGCCTACAACCTTCCTCTGTAATGGTTCAAAAATGTGGCGCCCTGAGACTTCACACTCGTGCTCGATGCGCTTACAACAGCAGGGTGTCGACACGGGCGAAAAAAAGAAAAGAAAAAAAAGCAAAAAAAAAAACTCACAGCCCAAAAGTTGATTTGAGCTGTAAGATGAGTTAATGATGCCACATTGGCACCAAATTTCGCCACAATTCTGCCCAATGCCATTGTGGTCGTGTCACAGATGGGAAGTCGTCATAGCAACTGTTTTCTACAATTAACCCCGTCTCTTTCCGTCTCTGCGATGGAAGTCAGAAGCCCGACACCCAGCGTTGAGATCACGCCGGTTTCTTATTGGTGACCGAGGAAAACATTTCACACACGCCACCGCTTAGAATCGACACGAAAAATCTTCACGAGCTGACATAAAGGGTATCAGTGAAAACCACCCCTTTTCCTTGGGGCTTTGATTCCCACACATTTAGCGGTCGAAAACGACAGTTTGTACTGAGATGAGGAACAGGAAAATGTACTTGATAACATTTGACATTTTGGACAAATCGGACGTTTCAACCCTTCTCTAAGGATGTTACGGGGCGGCATCCCCATTGAACGTGATCGCATCCATTTGGAGTGCAGCGCGACACCAATTGCTGCTCTCGTGTACGTGTTGAAACCACTAGCGAGCGTTCAAAGTTCGTCGAATGGTTTTGGACGGTCCCTAGTGATTCCAAAATGTACACGAGAGCGAAATTTGCGGCATGATAAGGTTCAGTGGGGATGTAGTCCCACAGTACCTTTCTGAAAGGGCGTCAACAGTGTCAGAGGTTGTCAAAAACACCTTCCCGTGCCTTATCGCACTGCGAACGGTCGTTTTCGACCGCGAAATATGTGAAAATCAACGCCCCCAGGGAAAGGGGTCGTTCCGTTGACGCCCTTTGTAAACTTAGGAGGGTTTTTCGTGTAGATTCTGAGCGGCGGTGTGTCTGAAATGTTTCCCTCGGCCACCCGTAAGAAAACTGTGCGATGTCAACGCTGGGTGTCGCGGTTCCGACCTCCGTTGCAGGTACGTCAAGAGAAGGGGGTGAAATGTGGGTGGCGTTGGGCAGAATTGTGGTGAAATTTGGTGCCAATGTGACATCATTATCCCATCTTACAGCTCATATGAACTTCTGAGCTGTGGTCTTTCTTTAGCAAGTGTCGACACCTAGCTGCCTGAAGCGTCGCCAAACCCGAGGCTGACGTCGCAGGGCGCTTGTTTTTGCATAATTACGGAGGAAGTTCGTAGGTACCTTTGAGCCGAACTTTAAACTTTTGCTTCGCAGTGGGAGGCAATTATGGAGTTTTGAAGATGTGATCAAATGGCTCTGAGCACTATGGGACTTAACATCTATGGTCATCAGTCCCCTAGAACTTAGAACTACTTAAACCTAACTAACCTAAGGACATCACGCAACACCCAGTCATCACGAGGCAGAGAAAATCCCTGACCCCGCCGGGAATCGAACCCGGAAACCCGGGCGCGGGAAGCGAGAACGCTACCGCACGACCGCGAGCTGCGGACGAAGATGTGATCCTTTAATTCTGTTGCGCAAATAGAATTGTTGCGTATGTCCTTCCGAAGTTTTATTTGAGTATCTTGTAAATATTTGTGGTAAATTGGTCAAAAGCTTTTCGAGATTTTTTGTAACAAAGTTAAACGACCTGTCTTTATATTGTAGTATAGATAGTAGAGCTACATGATGTACTGCAAAGAAATCTTTCCGTTCGTAGCTTAATCACACTAATTTCCTTACTTTACAAACGTCACATATAGTCAAAAAGTTCGCCCATATTTTATGTCAGTAGCCAGCCAGTGACAATTTCAGTGGCATTCTTGTTGCTATGTTTTCCCTTTCCTTCGGTTTTACTTTCTTATGTAGTCTTTTCCTTCTTTTACTGCTTTCTTTGAGTGTGTTTTTCAGTTTTCTTAGGTCTGTCCACATTCGTTCCTTTTAATGTGTGTCAGGGCGCTGATGACCTCGATGTTGAGCGCCCATAAACCCCAAAACACACACACACACACACACACACACACACACACACACACACACAACACACACACACATATATATATAGTCAATTTAAAGTCCCCTATAGCGGAAACCTCTGGAAATTCTCAGAATCTATCATCAGGCCAAAATCTGCTAATATATTTTCAGCACTTTACATATCAGTCTCATGAAGACCATAGTGATGAACTTCGAATAGTAACAGGTCGGACAGTCATGTTTGCAATCATTCTCCCAAACTTTTTGTCGATAGTGTAACGGAAAGAAATCTTCTTATATGCTATAATCCAAATAAACTTGCGTAAAAAGTTTAGTAAGCGGTGGTTTTATATTGGTAGTATAAGAAAAATTTGTTTTAACAATAGAGTAGCGTACGTGTTACATATTTTTCTAGAAAAAATGGAAACTTTAGAAACGTAGTGTCGAGTGAAATACATGAAACAGAGGCTATACGTCGATTACGGTTTCAGTGACGGTAATCTTGTTGCATGTCCCAGGCGAGCGCCAGTCCGCCTATCCCGGAAATTTTAGGTCAGCACTTACGAGACGTCTAAATGAAACTGGACGCCGCATCAGCAGTAAATCTAATTTTCATTCTCCTTCCTAGAGGGTCAGCGATAATGGAGCTTCGTCCACTCCGCTCATTGAATTATTGGATTCCTACCACATCCTTCGGTTTCCTTTTTCTTTCGGCCCTCGGGAATAGCTCGAGGTAGAAGTGTCCGTCCACCAAACATCTTTCTTGCTCACCCTCCCCCGCCCCCCTTTCCTCCCAGAGCTGAGCTCAGCATTAGAAAGATACTATTCCGTATTACCTCGATGCCCACGTCGCTGGTATCTCAAATTTGTCTGACGATGGTTTACTGACCGAAACTACTAACAACATTAAATGCGACTGAGACTTTTATAAAATCAAGATACAACAGTTGCTTTAGTACCATAGACATTATGTCCAGAATTAATTATGTGTAAGCGTTACGGTCTAATAACTATCAAAACTGTATAGTACTCGCTATCCTCTGCTACAGATTCATTGTTTCAGTGAATAGAGCTTGCACACTCAAACAAGCTATTATCCACACCCGCATACTTTTGCGTTTGGTTGTAAAGCCCGTCAAATCTCTTGCAAAGAGCAGGCGCAATCTCTATGTTGACAAAGAGTATTAATGAACTTGTTCTCTGATATTATTTTGACTACCTTAATTAGCAAATGAATTTTTGTCAAAGGCTTTACAGAAATAAACTGCTTGACACGAAAGAGTCGTCGTCAGTTTTTATCAGGATAACGAAAATGTCGTGATTTATGTCCTGCTGAAACTTCTCTACAATAAAATTCTTGACCGTACCATCGTTACAATATTTTTGACAATATATATTTCGCAGGAAGCTTCCTGAGAGGGTGATCAACGATGTTTCTATGTTCGTTCCTCTTTATTTCTAGGCAGAAGCCCTTAGCTTGCAATTCGACGGAAGAAAACGCGACTACTCGTATTACTCATGTTTTGGCGCGTGGTTTTTCGGCGTTGGAGTGTGTCCTTTCGCTCTGGCAAATAACGGCGGTATGTGGACGAGCGTTATCCTGATGGAATGCACCCCTGGAATACTGTTTATGACTGGCATCACAACAGGTCAAATCACTAGATTGACGGAAAAATTTGCAGTCGTGGTGCGTCGTATAATGAAGAGAGTGCTCCTGCTGTCATACGAAATACCACTCCAGACCATAACTCCAGCTGTAGGCCCTGTGTGTCTAGCATGCGGACAGGTTGGTTGCAGGCCTTCAGCTGGCTTCCTCGTAACGAACACACAGCCATCACTGACACCGAGGCAGAACGAGCTTTCATCAGAAAACACAACAGGCTTCCACTGTGCCCTCCAGTGAGCTCTCGCTTGACACCACTGAAGTCGCAAATGGCGGTGGTTTCGGGTCAGTGGAATGCTCGCTACAGGGTGTCTGGCTTGGAGCTGCCCTTGAAGTAAGCGATTTGTAACAGTTCGTCGTGCCAGTGCAGTGAGAACTGCTGCTTAAATTGCTGTTGCGGATGCAGTACGATGCGTCAGAGCCATCGCCGAACACGATGGTCTTCCCTCTCGGTAGTGCCCCGTGGCTGTCCGGAGCCCGGTCTTCTTGCGACCGTACATTCCCGCGACCACCACTGCCAGCAATCATGAATAGTGGCCGAGACTTTCAGTTCTGCAAAATGGCAGAAAATCCAGCTCCTCTTATCTCTATTAAATGACCTCGTTCAAACACAGTGAGGTGTTGACAATGGCGTCTTTGTCGCCTCAATGGCATTCTTGACTGACATAAACTTACCAAGTCCAGTGTCAAAGGCAACTAACGATCACGACCGTTAAAGCGTTTGTTTAAAGCGAAGCTTATTTGTTTTCTCATAGAGGCGCTACAAGCACCAGCCTTACGCGAGTGTCGCGAAATTTGAATAGACATCATCTTGCAGACGTAGAAACACCCCTACCAACTTTTGTGAGGTTGCACAACTCCATCTTAGTTTTGCGATTTGTTTCCGTCAGTGTATTTGACAAGTAAAGAAATTTGCAACATCAGTTGCCCTTTATTATTATCTCGTACACAATGTAGTGAACTGCTTGTCTGATGCAACTGAAGTAAGCAGACAGATTTTTGATTGATTTTGTCTAGGCGGAGGCATATAGATGAAGATCGAGAGGCAGCTGTGCAATAGTGCGACAGGACAAATAGTTGTAAGTCATTCAAGGGTGATTTTACATTTGTGTTGCGGTAGTACAACATTCACTCAGCCAATAAAGGAATGATTGCAGACAGGGAATTTCTGCCTTGAACGTACGAGAAACTGGAAAGACATTAGTGTGAATCTTTCTCAGAACATATCCTGCGAAATCAATACAAACTCTATTACCACACCGTAAACTCGAGAGGGACGAACTGTTCGTTGCTTTACAGGACGAATCACTGTGAATAAAATTTCTTCTCACTTAATAATTCTGAACCTTCTGACTGACTACATATAAGCGAAAAGCAAATAATAGAGCATTTCTAGTGAAAGGCGCTCGTTTTAGTTTGTCACTACAGCACACACTGCAGCTCAGAGTTAGAGGCTAATTGCGGTGTTCCTGTGCAGTTCATGCTCGGCTGTAAATGCAGTGTTTTCGCTGACGCTCTCGTCTGGGATTAACTTGCGCTGCAGCCAAGTTGTGAGTTCTTTTGAAAGCGTGCATCCAGGGCATATAAATTGCATATAAAAGGGCTCGCCGCTAATAGCGCATCAAAAAGCCCCATTGCCACGCTGCAAACTGCTGCTTTAATATCGTGCTTAATACACTGAAAAATGAAACAGCTCTTGAAAGTGGGAAGCGCTTGGCAGTATCAGACATTGCTGCTTTTCAACTTGTTGATCCACAGTACGGTTTACAGGGGTGAGGTAAGCCCACTTGCTGTGTCAGTAGTGATCAGTTATCTTGTCTCTGGCTTCCTTACATTTATTGCATCTAGGGGAACAAACCGATTTAATTCGCCGTCTATACATAGCGCTTCTTATAACGGACGCTGAAATTGTTACGGCATCGGTGCACATTGATTTAGTGGGGGCGTTCCATTCTTTGTGACACTGCAGGAAAAGTTCCGCTTTCGAAATTTCCTGCCGGGGTGATAGCTCATAATGCAATTTATGACGTCTTCCTGTCACTTCTGCATAGTCCGTTATCTGTGCGATTTATTAGTAGTTCGAGTGCGTTTTTGTTTTATTGACGGGTACAGGTAGGAGCCCTTCTATTGCAGTTACCATTGCATGATAGGTAAGTGATGATCAAGGTGGTTGGTGTTGCAGACGTATCGCACACAAGCAGTCATACTAATTCTAAACGTCAAGAGTTATCACCACTGGTGCAGTGTGGGACTACATCACAATAGTGGACATTCAGTAGAACGAGTGACATGTATTTTCATTCCCTTTGGAAGTACAAGTTGTGTACAAAATGTGACACATACTCCTATGGAGGTAGTATCGGTCAAAACTAGAAGAGGTTTCTATAATTGTACGTCTGGAAACCAATACCTGTTGAGATAAGGGCCAGTCTTTCCCGTCATTCCTATCTGGCTGTAATGTGGAAGGATACTACAGTGGTATTGGATGTCCTTCAACCCTTCTTCTCAGTGAATTACGCACTCATTCAGATACACCTGGACTGTCACACATGCCGTGGTCACACGCTCTTGTAACACTCCAGATTGTCGATCGGTTGGACATGCACCAAATCCTTTAAATGTCCCCATAGCCGGCAATCAAACGTAATCACGTTCGGTAAACGGGGAGGACATGTTACCCAACCACCTCGATCACTCCATCGCTCATGAAAAATTGTCGGTGAGATATTGTCGTACGATCCGTAGAAAATCAGGCGGTGCTCCGTCGTTCGTAGACGACAGTCTTTGTCTTTCTACAAAGGTAACGTTCTCCAAAAGCGCTGGTAATTCATCGCGCAGAAATCGGGGATACAAGGCACTTGATGTATTTGGTAAAGTGTATAGCCCTATGAGTCTATCACTGATAGATTCTGCGCATACATTGATACAGATGCGATCCTGTTGTCTCACCTCCATGACTGCACTAGGATTTGCGTCCGCCCACACCTGCGTATTTCAGTTATTTAGCATGCCATCTCTTGACAATCGTGCCTGCTTAATAAATAAAATGCCGACTGTGAACTGTGCGAGGCCTACCGCGGTCCGTTGTCCTGCTACGAATCGTACAGTATCTGCAAGTCGCTGGAGTATCCTGCTGAACAGTCTTGCAGATGGAATGACGCGTTGTGGATGTAGTTCGGGTCTGGCGATTACTGCCATCGGCTAACCCATAGCAAAATGCTATGGCTATAATTTCCTCGTGGAACAGAACGCTTCCATCGCGCCGTTGACGGTATAGTTTGTTTACACTGCACGGAATCTCTAATCACGTTCTGCTAACGTAGTCCATGGCGAGCGCTACATAAGCTGATTGACTGTTGCATATGGTTGCACTGCTATGGCTGATAGCATCACCATCAGTGTCCTGCAGAGTACAACCATTGAGACATCCGTAATGGAGCGCAACAAGAAGAGGGCCTAAACCACACTTTACTCATCACAAGTAAAACGGCTCGTATCTCAACAGATGTTGGTTTCCGGCCATATAATTACAGGAACTCTTCTTCTAGCTTTGATCAGTACTACCTTCTGAAGGAATTTGTAACACATTTTACTTTTTTTAACAGACTGTATGACCCGGAATTGCTGGAATACAAGAAAAGTGAAAGTACTTGAAATGTATCCGCAGTTGCAAATACGAACAATCATCAGCTGTATAAGGGAATGACGGCAGTGAAAACTCGTGTCGGATGGGGACTCGAAACCGGATTTCACTTCGGACGTGCAAGGAACATTGCATCGTTTTTCTTAACAACACAGGCTCTGCAGTATCGTATCGTATTTAACCGCCGAGACCAGGCAGCGACTCTCAGTTACCATGTCCTGCACTATACGGGAACTACATGAGTATATGAGTACAGGTTGTGACGCAGGAACGACGACATACGGAAGTTTGGATCTGGCTGTGAGTCGTGCTGGGATAACAAGGCGACCACTCGGGATAAACGGAAAATCAGGGGTCGAGTCCCGGACCGCCACAAAATTTCACTGTCGTCATTCCATTACACAGCCGATGGTTGTCCATATTTACAACTCCGAATACACTTCACGTACTTCATAACGGCTGTAGTCGCCGTAGTACCTCTTTCTTCTAACATGCTACATTTCGGAAGGAACATAGCATCGTTCTTCTTGACAAGACAGGCACTGCAATAACGTATCATGAAACTGGAAGTCTTCCTGTACGTGGCAGACTGTTTTTTCTACCTCGTTCAAGTGTTCATCCAAAATTCACTACCTTCCGAAATGGTATTCTGGTACGGGCAAGGAGAATAGTGGACAACTGTTCACGGAACTTAAGACTACTACAATATTGATGAGATACTAAAGTTACTTGTAACTCACGTAAGTGCGTAGTTTTCTGATGTGAAGTTGGTTAACTTCAATTGTTTTTTCTCTGTGGAGAGCCGAGTCATGTTCAGTGTCACGAAATGGAAAATAGCGACGTTTCTGTCACGGATTTATTGGTCTTCCTGTTGGTCTATTAACTGAAAAACCAGTGTACTGTATCGGCAAGGACCCATGTAGGTTTCGTCAAGATCCTTCCACTGGTCGTAGTATCGCGCCTAGTTTTGAAAACTATTGCTCTGAAAAGTTTCCAATGACGGAAAAAGTAAATTTAATTAAAATCTTGATGTGATACGGATGTTAACGAAAAAAATAGGACCCTCGCCAATAGAGTGCACTAGTTTTTTTCTATTAGTAGACACAGGGAAAGCCACTGCAACCTTGCCCTTAACGACGGTTTTGTTTACTGATTGTTATATTGAATACATGACACATCTTTGCGTCTACTTGAGACTCTTTGAGTCACCTCTTTTAGACCCAGGTTTTGTTTACGTCTGAACAAAAACGACTGGTAGTAATTCGTCTGAACGATGACGATGTTGGTATCTTCGGGGCTGGCTGATCTGGAGGTCACAGTTATAAAAACGGTATTTGCAGGCTAGAACGGACGAGATGCAGTCAGTACGCTGAGCAACTGGCAGAAGAAACAGCGATGTGTTTGGCCGGTAGACGGAGGAGGGTAGGCGAAGCTTGGCCGGCGAAGCTCCGCAGTGCGACGCGGCCGGCAGCGCGCCGCTCAGAGGTCAATACCGCGACCGCACAATTACCACCAAATTGTTATGTCACACCCGTGCCTCACCTTATCCCACGTGTTCAGCAGTGCCTGCAGTGGAGAAATACAGCCAGTTGCGCTTTTGGATTGGCAAAGAGCAGCACGTTATCGTAGATGGAGTGTAGCCAACACAATACTTTCGGCTGTACCCCAGGGAATTGTGCTCGTGTCGTGTAGAGGGTGTCTCAAATATTTTAGGTCCAAATTTATGCAGATAACGTAGGATCCTGAGAGTTTGAGATAAGAACCATCGGTTGAAAATGAATATTTTAGACGGTATCAGGTCTCGAATGAACAGTCCGTGCGAGGCGAGTGTTCGAAAATTGTTGAAGGTTCAAGGCTTCGGCGTTGGTTGTGCTACCTTGAAATGTTGTAAACAATGGTCAGTGATGTATCTGTGGTGTTTACCATTCTCGTTACACACGCTTGGGGACATGCATTTAATGTTTGTCACACACTACTTTAATGTATGCCGCAGATAGATATAGCGCTCTGAAAGCTGAACGAATGCAAATAAATAACATTCACAATAGGCGTAGCACTAATTGGAAAAAATATTGTGACGTGGACAGAAACTGGGTCATTCAAGCTAGACAGCTGGCATAGGGTCTCGACACAGAATTGTTCGTAAAGTAGAATTTGAGGGGACAGTTGAAACGTGTGCGAGAAAATTCATCTATAAGCAGTAGTCAACTTACCCGTAAAATGCATATTTGAAAGAAGACAGTGGGGGGAATAGCGAAATTATATTCCTATCATGAAAAGTATATGCAAGCAAAGGGGTAATGATGCTTTATGCGCTGTCATGCTGATATAATGAATCATTGTAAGATTACTACTGCTACGAAATTTTCAGCTTGGATGTGTAGTTAGGATTGTGCTCACTTAAGTGATCCTTCCACAAAATCATGTTCAGTGTACGAGAGATGTCGAACCTCAGTTGATAGTAATAGTGTACTCACAAATATCACTACAGAATAAGGCAGCATTCTAGCGTCAAACTGTGTTCAGCTAAATCGACTGATGGCGCTATGTATACACACTGTCTAATCAAAAGTAACAGGACACCTACGAGTGGACGTTAGTATAGGGTGTGTCCACTCTTCGGTTTTAAGACGGCGTGAACTCTGCTGGGGACACTTTCAGTGAGGTGCCTCATTGTTCGTGGAGGAGTGGCAACCTATCCCTCCTCACGAGCCGAAACCAGAGAAGGCAGTGATATTGAATGCTGCAGTCTGGAACGAAGTCCACTTTCTAACTCATTCCAAAGGTGTTTCATTGGTTTCAGGTCGGGACTCCGTGCACGCCAGCTTATTTCAGAAATGTAATGCCACAAACCGCTACGGTCGCAGGTTCGAATCCTGCCTAGGATATGAATGTGTGTGATATCCTTATGTTAGGTAGGTTTAAGTAGTTCTAATTTCTAGGGGACTGATGAACTCCGATGTTAAGTCCCATAGTGCTCAGAGCCATTTGAACCATTTTTAGAAACACCACAAATACTTTGCAGTTTTCGTAGACACGTTTCGATGAACATTTCAAAAGTCGTTGCCGCGAAGCTGTTGATTGAATGAAATGTGGAAATGATTAAATACAGCGTAGTGGAAACAATCTCGGCAACATGTAGATGGACATTACCCTGCAACAGAATGAATATTGCCAAGGTTGTTTCGAGTGCGCTGCAGTTGTTTTGCTGGGAAGCCCTTACACCCGCTCCATGTAGTCCCGATCTCTCTCCATACAATTTCCTTATTTTTGGAGCCCTTAAGAAACACATTCGTCACCGTCGATTTTCTTCCGACGAAGAGGTGCACGCCTGGGCTCAATCACGGTTGTGTAGGCAATCGCAAATACTTTTCGAGGAAGCCATTGATCGCTTTTCGCAAAGTGGGATAAATCCATTAATAGTTATGGCGATTACTTCAAAATAATAAACAGTTTTCTTATTTTTTTCTATATGTATCTTTTTACATTTGACTGCCCGTCATATTGCAAGTGTTTCATATTGCCGAACATAACCACCTTTGTAACTAACAAGAGCGAGAGTAGTTTGTTATGTCATTTACTGTGCACTTAGGTAGTATCATGTGTTTACTCTTTCGTTAGAAATACATCTACATTTATACTCCGCAAGCCACCCAACGGTGTGTGGCGGAGGGGACTTCACGTGCCACTGTCATTACCTCCCTTTTCTGTTCCAGTCGCGTATGGTTCGCGGGAAGAACGACTGTCTGAAAGCCTCCGTGCGCGCTCGAATCTCTCTAATTTTACCTCCTCGGGAGGTATAAGTAGGGGGAAGCAATATATTCGATACCGCATCCAGAAACGCACCCTCTCGAAACCTGGCCCGCAAGCTACACCGCGATGCAGAGCGCCTCTCTTGCAGAGTCTGCCACTTGAGTTTATTAAACATCTCCGTAACGCTATCACGGTTACCAAATAACCCTGTGACGAAACGCGCCGCTCTTCTTTGGATCTTCTCTATCTCCTCCGTCAGACCGATCTGGTACGGATCCCACACTGATGAGCAATACTCAAGTATAGGTCGAACGAGTGTTTTGTAAGCCACCTCCTTTGTTGATGGACTACATTTTCTAAGCACTCTCCCAATGAATCTCAACCTGGTACCCGCCTTACCAACAATTAATTTTATACGATCATTCCACTTCAAATCGTTCCGCACGCGTACTCCCAGATATTTTACAGAAGTAACTGCTACCAGTGTTTGTTCCGGTATCATATAATCATACAATAAAGGATCCTTCTTTCTATGTATTCGCAATACATTACATTTGTCTATTTTAAGGGTCAGTTGCCACTCCCTGCACCAAGTGCCTATCCGCTGCAGATCTTCCTGCATTTCGCTACAATTTTCTAATGCTGCAACTTTTCTGTATACTACAGCATCATCCGCGAAAAGCCGCATGGAACTTCCGACACTATCTACTAGGTCAATTATATATATTGTGAAAAGCAATGGCCCCATAACATTCCCATGTGGCACGCCAGAGATTAGTTTAACGTCTGTAGACGTCTCTCCATTGATAACAACATGCTGTGTTCTGTTTGCTAAAAACTCTTCAATCCAGCCACACAGCTGGTCTGATATTCCGTAGGCTCTTACTTTGTTTATCAGGCGACGGTGCTGAACTGTATCGAACGCCTTACGGAAGTCAAGGAAAATAGCATCTACCTGGGAGCCTGTATCTAATATTTTCTGGGTCTCATGAACAAATAAAGCGAGTTGGGTCTCTCACGATCGCTGTTTCCGGAATCCATGTTGATTCCTACAGAGTAGATTCTGGGTTTCCAGAAACGACATGATACGCGAGCAAAAAACATGTTCTAAAATTCTACAACAGATCGACATCAGAGATATAGGTCTATAGTTTTGCGCATCTGCTCGACGACCCTTCTTGAAGACTGGGACTATCTGTGCTCTTTTCCAATCATTTGGAACCTTCCGTTCCTCTAGAGACTTGCGGTACACGGCTGTTAGATGGGGGGCAAGTTCTTTCGCGTACTCTGTGTAGAATCGAATTGGTATCCCGTCAGGTCCAGTGGACTTTCCTCTGTTGAGTGATTCCAGTTGCTTTTCTATTCCTTGGACACTTATTTCGATGTCAGCCATTTTTTCGTTTGTGCGAGGATTTAGAGAAGGAACTGCAGTGCGGTCTTCCTCTGTGAAACAGCTTTGGAAAAAGGTGTTTAGTATTTCAGCTTTACGCGTGTCATCCTCTGTTTCAATGCCATCATCATCCCGGAGTGTTTGGATATGCTGTTTCTAGCCACTTACTGATTTAACGTAAGACCAGAACTTCCTAGGATTTTCTGTCAAGTCGGTACATAGAATTTTACTTTCGAATTCACTGAACGCTTCACGCATGGTTTAAATGGCTCTGAGCACTATGGGGCTTAACATCTATGGTCATCAGTCCCCTAGAACTTAGAACTACTTAAACCTAACTAACCTAAGGACATCACACAACACCCAGCCATCATGAGGCAGAGAAAATCCCTGACCCCGCCGGGAATCGAACCCGGGAACCCAACCCGGGAACCCGGGCGTGGGAAGCGAGAACGCTACCGCACGACCACGAGATGCGGGCTTCACGCATGGCCCTCCTTACGCTAACTTTGACATCGTTTAGCTTCTGTTTGTCTGAGAGGTTAAACTTGGAGTGAAGCTCTCTTTGCTTTCTTAGTAGTTTCCTAACTTTGTTGTTGAACCACGGTGGGTTTTTCCCGTCCCTCACAGTTTTACTCGGCACGTACCTGTCTAAAACGCGTTTTACGATTGCCTTGAACTTTTTCCATAAACACTCAACATTGTCAGTGTCGGAACAGAAATTTTCGTTTTGATCTGTTAGGTAGTCTGAAATCTGCCTTCTATTACTCTTGCTAAACAGATAAACCTTCCTCCCTTTTTTACATTCCTACTAACTTCCATATTCAGGGATGCTGCAACGGCCTTATGATCACTGATTCCCTGTTCTGCGCTTACAGAGTCGAAAAGTTCGGGTCTGTTTGTTATCAGTAGGTCCAAGATGTTATCTCCACGAGTCGGTTCTCTGTTTAATTGCTCGAGGTAATTTTCGGATAGTGCACTCAGTATAATGTCACTCGATGCTCTGTCCCTACCACCCGTCCTAAACATCTGAGTGTCCCAGTCTATATCTGGTAAATTGAAATCTCCACCTAAGACTACAACATGCTGAGAAAATTTATGTGAAATGTATTCCAAATTTTCTCTCAGTTGTTTTGCCACTAATGCTGCTGAGTCGGGAGGTCGGTAAAAGGAGCCAATTATTTACCTAGCTCGGTTGTTGAGTGTAACCTCCACCCATAATAATTCACAGGAACTATCCACTTCTATTTCACTACAGGATAAACTACTACTAACAGCGACGAACGCTCCACCACCGGTTGCATGCAATCTATCCTTTCTAAACACCGTCTGTACCTTTGTAAAAATTTCGGCAGAATTTATCTCTGGCCTCAGCCAGCTTTCTGTACCTATAACGATTTCAGCTTCGGTGCTTTCTATCAGCGCTTCAAGTTCCGGTACTTTACCAATGCAGCTTCGACAGTTTACAATTACAATACCGATTGCTGCTTGGTCCCCGCATGTCCTGACTTTGCCCCGCACCCTTTGAGGCTGTTGCCCTTTCTGTACTAGCCCGAGGCCATCTAACCTAAAAAAACCGCCCAGCCCACGCCACACAACCCCTGCTACCCGTGTAGCCGCTTGCTGCGTGTAGTGGACTCCTGACCTATCCAGCGGAACCCGAAACCCCACCACCCTATGGCGCAAGTCGAGGGATCTGCAGCCCACACGGTCGCAGAACCGTCTCACATTTCCATTGTATTTGTTTAATTTTTTTGGCCTTTAGCTTAACAGTAGAGCTATTTCAAGAGAGATCATCTTGAATACCTTTCTCTGTGCGAAAAACTGCCTGATCAATGGGCAACAGGTCATGTTATTCAAGTCACCATTCTAACCAGAACCTGACCATTCAATCCAAGACCTTGTAGGAGCACTGTATAAACGTTATTGGTCCGTACGATGTCCCTAAATCAGGATTCTCGCCTGGTCTGAGGGCACGTATTACCTGCCTGTCTTTTGGAGCACGTTATTGTAATGTTCAGTCCACATTTTATGGTAGATGCGGAGCTGATATTGTTGTCCTTCGTATGACAGAAGTTAGAGCATATTTTAGTGGATATTATGTGAGCTGGGCAGTATTTTTATCAGAGGCGAAAACTCTCAGCATCTCGACCATTGACAATGGCTACAGAAGCGGGTAAATGTCATGATCATTTGGTACCTTTGTGCTAGGCCGTTGTGCGACGGAGGGAGATGTCTGCTTTTTTAACGTAAGTTCCATAAACCAACTCTTAGCCAGCGAACTGTAGTTGAGAGATATCGGCGGTTTCTTGAATCTCTTCACCTTCTTCGACACAAACTCATCGTTTTCGTGTTTTTCAAAAACCCCTTAGTTTCCGCTCATGTAGGTTGACATAGTTTTACTGCTTACTTTGTGCCGCGTATTTCGTTAGTACTTCCTTACGTTCGTAGATGTCTCTCTGACATTCGCTATCCTACCACGCAGGGCTGGCTGTTTGTAATGTGAAGCGGATTTTTTAGAACATACCTCTACAGCGGCTCCTGTGCTACACTTGTCTCTAGTTGTGGGAGGCTCATATTTTAACTGTTGACATTCTTACCCAATCACCTTTCCTCTGTCTCCATCTCTGCGCAGGGTAGATCCAGCATGGTTTTTCCACTATACCAGGAAAAGTCAGAACAATTGGTAGGTGATGAGAAACCAAAGGATCTACTTTTATTGCTCAGCTGGCTAGTAATGCCACATGTGGGGATGCTGGTCTTGACGCTAACGGTCGATTATTGTTGTGTGGAGGACCATTCATTCAGCAACACAAAGTTTTTGTCTTCCGGGATTGTTATTAACTGAACATTGCGGTCGTCATACTCCAATCACAATTCTGTGTGACAGGCGTTAAAGCTCCCCATTTTAAGCAGTGGACGGTCACCTTGTTCTAAAATATGTTGTTGCGGCTCCTGAAATGGCCGTGATTGGTAGCCTGCAGGTAGCCAGTGTATTCAGGTCGGATTCTGAAATAGATGAGGACATTTCCCCGTATTGTGCGTCCAGACTGTCGCAGTCAAGTTCAAGAATGTCGAAAGAAATATTTTCTTTCGCAGTTATAGCTGCCCCTTCATATCCACAATTTCTCCCGCGTCTAATTACGTCGTAGTCAGTGGTCTTGAGCCAGTTTCAGAATTGGCACGGACTGAGAATTTGTGTGTTTTAGTCAGTGAATAAAATTAATTCTCTCTCTCTCTCTCTCTTTCTCTTTCTCTTTCTCTCAACTAAGTGGCTTAGCATTCCACTCTTGCAGGGTCTTGACAACTTCTGCTCTCATTTAAAGGCAGTGAAGAGAGTGCTGTGATCTGAATGTAACTAAGCGTACTGGGTGGTACCTTCTGTCTGCATCACCTTGCGTGGTCCTCGTATGATACTTTTTTACTAACACTTCGGGCACACCGTACTCAGTTACTGACAGTATCTCCTTCCCGGGAAGAGAAGTGTCGACATTGTGAATTATCCCTTGCGTTGTTGGTGGGGACTTGAGTATGTAAGCTTCTAGCTTGTTTGAAAAGATCACTTGGTTGTTAATCAGGACGTTTGCAAACAACGCTTAGTCTCAATTTTAACTCTATTCTCTCTAGATGTCTGCCGATACAATCTAGCTGCTATTGGGATGTGCAGTGTAACTGCTACACGTAGTTTCAAGACATGTTTAAGAGTATGGGCTTAGTTCAGCATTTGTTGGTCGTTATCCTCTCCACGTTGGCGTCGCATACATTCCTTGGTAACAGGCCTCTCTTGGTTGTAGGCTGAGTTGACTTCACAAATGGATTGTCTCTTCAGCTTTCAGCAACTGAAGAGCACAATAAATGGCATTCGAAACTCGTGCGGTACTACTGACATAAGATCTACATCTACATCTACATTGATACTCCGCAAGCCACCCAACGGTGTGTGGCGGAGGGCACTTTACGTGCCACTGTCATTACCTCCCTTTTCTGTTCCAGTCGCGTATGGTTCGCGGGAAGAACGACTGTCTGAAAGCCTCCGTGCGCGCTCTAATCTCTCTAATTTTACATTCGTGATCTCCTCGGGAGGTATAAGTAGGGAGAAGCAATATATTCGATACCTCATCCAGAAACGCACCCTCTCGAAACCTAGCGAGCAAGCTACACCGCGATGCAGAGCGCCTCTCTTGCAGAGTCTGCCACTTGAGTTTATTAAACATCTCCGTAACGCTATCACGGTTACCAAATAACCCTGTGACGAAACGCGCCGCTCTTCTTTGGATCTTCTCTATCTCCTCCGTCAGACCGATCTGGTACGGATCCCACACTGATGAGCAATACTCAAGTATAGGTCGAACGAGTGTTTTGTAAGCCACCTCCTTTGTTGATGGACTACAGTTTCTAAGCACTCTCCCAATGAATCTCAACCTGGTACCCGCCTTACCAACAATTAATTTTATACGATCATTCCACTTCAAATCGTTCCGCACGCGTACTCCCAGATATTTTACAGAAGTAACTGCTACCAGTGTTTGTTCCGCTATCATATAATCATACAATAAAGGATCCTTCTTTCTATGTATTCGCAATACATTACATTTGTCTATGTTAAGGGTCAGTTGCCACTCCCTGCACCAAGTGCCTATCCGCTGCAGATCTTCCTGCATTTCGCTACAATTTTCTAATGCTGCAACTTCTCTGTATACTACGGCATCATCCGCGAAAAGCCGCATGGAACTTCCGACACTATCTACTAGGTCATTTATATATATTGTGAAAAGCAATGGTCCCATAACACTCCCCTGTGGCACGCCAGAGGTTACTTTAACGTCTGTAGACGTCTCTCCATTGATAACAACATGCTGTGTTCTGTTTGCTAAAAACTCTTCAATCCAGCCACACAGCTGGTCTGATATTCCGTAGGCTCTTACTTTATCAGGCGACAGTGCGGAACTGTATCGAACGCCTTCCGGAAGTCAAGAAAAATAGCATCTACCTGGGAGCCTGTATCTAATATTTTCTGGGTCTCATGAACAAATAAAGCGAGTTGGGTCTCACACGATCGCTGTTTCCGGAATCCATGTTGATTCCTACATAGTAGATTCTGGGTTTCCAGAAATGACATGATACGCGAGCAAAAAACATGTTCTAAAATTCTACAAGAGATCGACGTAAGAGATATAGGTCTATAGTTTTGCGCATCTGCTCGACGACCCTTCTTGAAGACTGGGACTATCTGTGCTCTTTTCCAATCATTTGGAACTCTCCGTTCCTCTAGAGACTTGCGGTACACGGCTGTTAGAAGGGGGGCAAGCTCTTTCGCGATTGTTCGGCGGTTCCGCGCATTCAATATAATGCTCACTGTCCATTTCGCAGCCGTGAAAAGTTAAAAGATCACTTCGTTACCTGGGCTGTTTGCGGTCGCAGAGCTATAGGCGAATAACATCTAACATTTTGATAAGTCTTTGTAACGTCCAAGTCTAGCACCAGGAAAAGGTGCACTATGAAGTAGGAAACACTGCGCTAGCGGAAGGTGCTCGCGAGCGATGCTTACTCCACCACTTCTTACGCGAAATTGACCATCGTCATTTACCCGGAAAACGCACAAGGTATTGGAAGCGCTCTCCTTGAAGCATAACTCCAACACTTAGCTGATGAGCCAAACGTTTCGTCATCCCACTAGGAGTGAAGACAACTAGAGCGTAGAGTGAGAGAAACGCTTCGTCTGTAGTGGAAGGGTCGGCTTCGTGTATCGATCTGTTGCTGAATGAGCCGTAATCACGGAAAACCTGCCTGAGCGTTCTCGCGGCGCCAGATGTGTACATATAACTCACATCTCCCACTGTCGCACACAAGAGAACCATAGAAATGGTTCCTAGTTACAAGTGTCACAGGACCAGAATGTTTAAATATCTGGTTCCTGGCGCAGAATTCGTGGATTCGTTGTTTCTTACCTCGCCCCATATTTGAGCCCATTCGGGTCGTAAAAGAATATATGGAATAAAGTATTCTATTAATTTCGACATTAATTCTATCTCTAGAAATATTCCACTAATTTTTCACGAAGTTGGTCGGATTCGAGTAGTTTCCTAGCCGGTTGTCTTGAAAAAACGTTATCCGCTTGCTAAAGAGTCAACGAGGCGGATGCACTCAAACCCACGGTAAGGTATGTATTCTCTACGAAGCACCCTGGAAACGGAAGTCCCATGTAGGATACAACGCGAGCCGCTGTACGGTGTGTGTCGCGGGTACAGTTTTTGCGCCCTTCCTAATCCGTTCGGTAATGGTACGCGGTAAAAACGACGTATGAGCTCGAATTTCTCTAACTTTACCGTCTCATCGATATTAAGCGATAGCCGGCCGGAGTGGCCGTGCGGTTCTAGGCGCTGCAGTCTGGAACCGAGCGATCGCTGCGGTCGCAGGTTCGAATCCTGCCTCGGGCATGGATGTGTGTGATGTCCTTAGGTTAGTTAGGTTTAATTAGTTCTAAGTTCTAGGCGACTGATGACCTCAGTTAAGTCGCATAGTGCTCAGAGCCATTAAGCGATAAGTTTCATAGAGACGTAGTATACCACTATACACGTTTTGGAACATGGACTCTTGGACTTCTGTAATGCTAGAGGCTATTTAAAACACCGTCCTAGCCTGAAGTCGCTCCAAACAGAAACTAACAGAAGATTCCTGTGACTGGTTGCCGGTTGTGTCATTGGACAACAATGATTTGTTTAATTACGTGCATTACTTAACATTTATTTGAGTGTCAGATGCCAAACTGTACACTAGGTGCTAGTCATCCATAATTTTTAAATGACCCCAGATCGCTACCCACAACTGCATCGTCAGTTTGAAATGCGCGGGCGACGGCCTGACTGGCTAACTTCAATGCTAATTAATTCGAAACGGTGCAGCATACCAAATTTTTTCCTTAACAGTTATTTATCAGCACAACCTGCCCTGCAACACCATTACAAGCTTTCCAGACTGTTTCTGACCACCCTGTATGTGCTCTTGTTTATAAATATTTTGCGAGGGATCTGCAATTTTACACACTCCGTGACATATTAAACAACTGTTGGCTTCTGACGTAATATTGGCAGGTATTACCCCTTGGCCTTCCTTTTATAGCGCAGCGCGTTAACTTTATGCTTTTGACCTCTGCTTGTGTGCTGCGCCTGGACACATTGTGTAGTGAACATCTTCCTTTTATACGGAGTTACTTACCGAAGTTAGGAAGCGATTTTCATTTTTAGTGTAACGTGCCTGCGCATATTCTGGAGTAGTTTCGACGTAATTGGGCATTCAGTCAGATAATATTTGTTCAGTCCAAGCTTTCAAGTGCAAACTTAACAGCAGTTTCGTACGTGACTTTGCTTGCCAACAAGCTATTAGCGACTGTATGGTGTACGTACATTGGGACTATTGACTGTTTATTTTCGGTCAAGAAAGTTCTTCGTGGACCTCCTGAGTTAGGCAGCTGAAAAACCAAATTTCTTTATCAACTTTAAGTTTCTCTCTCTCTCTCTCTCTCTCTCTCTCTCTCTCTCTCTCTCTCTCTCTCCCCCTCTGCTGGAAACCGTGATCCGATGCACCAATTGTTTGCTGTCACCCGTCTGTCCATACGCATCTCCCGCATGCTTTGTCCCAAGTACTTCGCTGTGTCATTACGTTTGAGTGAGTGAGTGAGAAGAGCATATGTTATTTAGTGATCAGTTGAATGCAACACAAAATCGGTGTTCATGATAAAACATAGCGTATGCATTGTCGAGTGTTACGCGTAACGCAATTCGTGGAAAACGTGTACGGAACGTTTGTGCAAGTATTTAAGACTAGAAGTGTTTAGGCAAAACCTCCAACAAAGTCTGCAATGGAAAACTTAGTGGTAAAATGGCGCGAAACTGGCGTTTTATCGAACAAAAACCCAAACTGCCCGAAAAGAATTCGAACAGCAGGCAACATTGCTCGCGTGAAATAAAACATGGAATAAAGTACGATGAAATATGAGCACAGTTTATCTATGCAAATGAGACTTAAGATATCGTCGTTCGCGAAACATCAAAAAGAACCTCCCTCTGTATGCTTACAATTGTGCACGAGTTAAAGAGTCCAGACGAACATTCGCGTGTTGAGTTCCGACGGTGGTTTTTGAGAGAGAGTGAGTTAATTAGTTACACCTCCCATAAATCATTTCAACGAATCTTATCGAAGTGATGTGGAACGAGTCACTTTACAGGACATGGCTGCATAATTAGTGTTAATATTATGAAGACATATTTTTGTCCTACACATGCAGCTTTGAGTGGAATCAGTTTTGGATCATAATTTTTCTTTTCTTCACATGAGATCTGGTTCATCGTGTCAGGGTGTATGAACTCAAAGAACATGCGCTGTTATGCATCACAAAATCCCCGTCAGTACTTTGTGGACCCGTAATCTAAAGATCGGTGTTTGGTGCAGAATGTCTGGTGTCCGCATCGTAACAGGATTCTTCCACCAAACTGCTGCTGCTAGCCAGTAGGTCCAGAAACAATTCAATCCATGTGTGTATCAACTCGCAGAAGATGAATGACTGCATGAATATCGTCAGCAAGACGGAGCCACTGCGTTCACAACGTTGTCACGCGAACAAGAGTTTGGCGAGGACAGGGCACTCAGAAGAGGCAGCGCAATCTCCTGGTCACCGCGATCGCTCGTTCTCTTTCCCTTTGGTGGAGCAAGTTGAAGAGTCAAGTGAACTCAAGGAATACTCACACACTGGAAGAGCTAGAGCGAAACACTGAAAAAGCTGTTGCTGCTATCCCTCAGATAGCTGCTACACGTGTACAGTTTGATAAAGCGAGCACACCACTCTGTCGACATCAAAGTGGCCATTTCCAGCATCTTCTGTAATGTTAGTTAACACGTGTTAATCCCGTGTCATTATTATTGTAAATATGTTCCGAGCCAGTTTCATTTTGCCCTCCACATATGTTACTCAGAGTTTCTCAATAAAGAAGTTACATGCCCAACGGCAACAGCTCAGCAATTTTAGTATATTACCATACAAGTGTTCATCACTGTCACCTCGATATGTCCCTTACTTCTGCACCAAGTCTTCCGATTATTTGCTGTACGTTTCGAACCCAGGTAATCCTCATATTCTTTCTTCAGTTTCCATTCTCAGAAAAAGTTTTGATATTCTTATTTCCTTCACTCTGTTTTCTTGTCCATACGACTGCAGTTTCCTCCTATCAACACATAACAAGTCTAGATCGTTAGTAATGTATTCCGTTTTTGGTCATTAATCTTCAATTCCAATTTTTGTATTCTGTTGCTAACTGATTACATCTATAATTTTCATCCACCCTGTCTGTGAGGGTTTGTTCATCAACAAATAGTTAATGATGCAGATATGTGCCATGTATAATTATTAAATCCATTCTTCTACATTTACGATACCTATATAAATTTTGAATTATGTCGATGACATAAAATGGTTCAAATGGCTCTGAGCACTATGGGACTTAATTTCTGAGGCCATCATTCCCCTTGAACTTAGAACTACTTAAACCTAACTAACATAAGGACATCACACACGTCCATGACCGAGGCAGGATTTGAACCTGCGACCGTAGCGGTCGCGCGGTTCCAGACTGAAGCGCCTAGAACTGCTCGGCCAGTCGGTGACATAAGGCAGCCTCGTAACGGGCCCTTGCTTGTTGTAAATTTCTGCGAAACAGTAGAAACAATTTTAACGACGTATTTATCATTATATATTTCTTGTATTATTTTATTTAAGGGGTCATTTGTATTTGTCAAATACAATGCTTTTCAAAGTAAATTCCTTGGAAGAGTATCATACTCTTTTTTTCTAAACCAGTGGATACTAATCCAGTACTTTTTTGATTCTTTCTCTGTATCTTTTCGAAATCTGTCGTAAAATGAAAATGTGTTCTATACACCATCTGCCACCTGTGAATCTCCGTTATTCGTCTTGAGTTTTAAAATTAGCTACCAATCTGGCTTCTATTACTTTTCCAGAAATGTTTATTAGTTGGTTCTCAACGCAGATTCCTCAGTAATTCGATCAAATGTTCTTGGTAAACTGGGAGGTGTGTTGGTGAAAACCGCCCTGGGTAGAGCCAAAATACTTCAAGACTCGTACCAAGGCCATTCTGCAGCTGGTAATTTCGTCTGTTATCCCGTCAGCTTTTCCCATCAACACCTTATCACTGTCTGCATTGGCTTGCAAAAATCTTATGACAGCACGTGGTATCATATACTCGTTATCCTACATCAATGTGGTTTGTAGAGTCTGCTCTCGAGTTTTGTTAGGGACTTCTTCTCACACCGTAACTGCCAGATTAAAGTTGGTGCTTCTCACACTACTGCCAATATACAATAGAATTGGGCCCCACAGGGCTCTGTATTGAGAGTGCCCCTTTTTCTAGTGGCTATCAATGCTCTAGCTGCAGCTATCCACACGGAAAACGCAGTCCTGGACTCTCACACATGGTTTTCAGTCACCAAGACATACGTCATGCACTTCTGTCACCGCCGTGCTGACCATCCAAAGCCAGAACTCTACCTCAGTAGCAAATTGCTCAGTGTTGTGGAATCTTATCGCTTTCGGGACTGGTCTTCGACAACTGATTGACATAACTTCCCTAGCTTAATCAACGTAAGTGAACGTGCTGGTCGCATCTTAATACTCTTCATCGCTTCAGTAGCACCAGCGGGGATGCACACCGCTCTACACTTTTGCGGCTGTACAAAGCTCTGATTCTGTCCGGCCTTGATGATGGGAGTCCGGCATATGGCGTAACATCTCCTTCAGCATTGTGGATGCTGCATCTGGATACACCATTGTGGGGTCCGACTTGGAACAGATACTTTTCGGACCAGCCCTGTGAACAGCCTACTCATGGAGGATGGGGTCCCTCCACTATAGATCAGACACAACTCCTCAGTAATGCGATACGCGTTGGCTTCTGCTCTGACCATCTCAACTACTGTGTCCTTTTTTTCAGGTAGGGAGATTAAACTCCCGCAAGAGCAGTCCAGGACTAGAATAATGCGTGCAGTGTCTGTGCTCTTAACTGCATTTTCCATTTACTGTCACTTTGTCAGGGAGCAATTGCATATGCTTCCATTGTGTGTAGCCCGTCCTCGGATCTGTCGAGACCTATCCTTTGGATCAAAAGACTTTATTAAACCCATGGTTTTACGCCACCTGTTCCTGGCCATTCTTGGTGCAGTTCAGAGTTCACAAGTGGTATCCACTAACGGCTCTGTGGTAATGGATGAACTAATTTTGCCTACAGTAAACTGCGCTTCCTGCCAAACAGAAGCTGTGTATTCATTGCAGAATTTTGGTTGCCATTTTTCAAGCCCTCAGTCACGTTTGTTTTTGCACCAGTGAGACGTTCGTAATCGGCAGGGACTCCCTGAGTAGTCTTCAGGCTATCGACCAGTGCTAACCTCGACATCCATTGGTTGTGACCATCTAGAATATTTCTGACCATCCATCAAGTGGCATGCTGGGTCGCGTCTGTCTGGACCTGAAGTCACGCTGTCGCGCGGTTAGAGGCGCCATGTCATAAATTGTGCGGTCCCTCGCGCCGGGGGTTCGAGTCCTCCCTCGGGTATGTGTGTGTGTGTGTGTGTGTGTGTGTGTGTGTGTGTGTGTGTGTGTGTTTTCTCCTCAGCACAGTGTGTTCTCCTCAGCACAGTTTAAGTAGTGTGTAAGTCTTGAGACCGATGACCTCAGCAGTTTGATCCCTTAGGAATTCACACACGTTAGAACTTTTTTGAGGTCACGCTGGGATCCCAGGAAACGAAGGTGCTGACCCAGTTGGCCAAGTTGGCTACCAGAATGCTAACTTAAGTGATTGGGGTACTGGAACCGGACCTTCGGTCGACTCTACACCATCAGTTGTTGGAGGCTTGGAGCAGGTACTGGTGTCCGCTGGTTTCACTGAACAAACTGCTAGCAGTGAAGGGGACCACGACCTTTAGCCCCTTCGTGTCTCTCATAGGGAATCTACCGTTGTCTGTCTGCCTCGCATTGGCCACACTTGGCAGACCCATAGCCACATCCTCTGATACGAGGATCCCCCCCTCCCCCCACTGTCGGTGAGGTGCCTGTCTGATGGTGGCCCACATACTACTGGACTGCCCCAGTTTGCCCACCATACGATTAAACCTTAAACTTGCTGACATACTGCCTCTGGTACTAGCAGATGACGCCAAGACAGCTGATCTGATTTGAAGTTTTACCCGTGAGGGTGCTTTCTACTCCTCTTTGTGAGGTAAGGCCAGGTGGCGATTTGAGGTGGTGGGGTGGGAGCGTCGCCTGTTTCAATCCAAGGGACCCATATCTGTTCTTGCTCGGTGGTCCAACCTGGCTCCTGTCCTTCGCACATTTCTAATACTCTGTTCTTTCACATCTCTCATTGGTTTGCTGTCTCGTCATCATTGTTCTCCCTCCTGATATTTTATCAACTTGTCTGCATTGCTAGTTTTCCTGTGGTAATGGAGGGTAAGGAAACATCTACACACCTACCAGATGCAGAGAATGCATTTCCCATCGCGTAACTTGTTGCGAGGACCTCTGACTGCCGTGTATTTGGAGCAACTCACCCACCTTCCTCGTCTTACCCTTCTCTCACATCTATTGCTTCTGTCTCTGGTTTTACTGGTTCTCTGTTACAATCGGGTTCATCGGGTATTTTCTTCTGTGTTCTTCTCTCGGAGGACTCCTCACAGCTTGACGCATATAGGCTGGGGAGACTGATGACCTTGTAGTTTGGTCCTTTTAATCCCATTGATAAACTCCAGTCATCCTGTAGCCTTCTAATCGCTCAACTGTGACACTTTCCAGTATAAGACAGCAAACACACGCAGACTGCTTCTCACCCTATTCGCGTTTTCTCTCTTCTCGTCCGTTTCTGAGCAACAATACATTTCCGTCCAAGGAACTTTATGTATAAAGCCTGTCTTTGTCTATCTGTCTGAATATGAGTACTTAAACTAACATAATAATTTTTTTCTGTAGTTTCTTTTCCTGATTGAGCTTTTGCGACGAAAGTTCTCGGTCTTCCGATTATTGTTTGAAAAAGAAAAAAAAAGTAGTTTCTTATTTAAGACTGAAACGCCGAGAGACAATACGTCGCATTAACCGTTAAAGTAAGATTATTTCTGTTCAAGATGTTGGTGAAGAACTTTAAATACAGTATGTGAATGTTTTTTTCGGTGATTAATGTTGAGAGGTAGGCATCGTGTTCCTAGTGCGGTACTTAGAAAATTATGTATCTGGAATGACACCGGAGTTTGTTCTCAAAACTACATACATTTCGCCCACAATATAATGTCCCAAACTCAATCCGGTATGGATTAACCCTTTACAGTTCATTGTCGGTTCTAGTTCAACGTAATGATTTCCCATTGCCACTCCGACGCCGGGGGACTTGGCGACACGATGCTTTTGTTCGTTATTTGTTTGCACTTCTACTCACATTTCCTTACGTAACCTCGACCTTATCCAACAAATAACACAAGTTGTGCGCTCAGTTTCGCGGTAGACCACGGTTTCGATGTTTCTAAGTGATTTTATCTGTCGTGAGCGGGTTACTTACTTTAAGAAAGTGACAGGCCGGGAGCGTCTAAGCGATGCAGAAGCAATTTCTGCTGTGAGACACAGTGGCAGAAATAAACCTCAAAATGAAAAATCTCTTACGTAGCATCGCACAGAAAATGAGACACACGTGAGCTTACTTCCCGCCCACAATAAATAATACTGGGGAATATGCTGTTGGTAGGAAATGTGAATTATCAACACCAATCTCCTTTGCTGTCAGAAAGGAAGTACTTGTATTGATTTATTTCTCTTCGCGGGACAGTTTTTTTGTTCTTTGTTCTTTTTGTAATGCTGTTTCTTACTCGTTGCGCAGAGTTTACTTTAACTCGTCCCCATTCCTTTCCTTCATTGTTTACTGGAAGGAGCTATTTCTGTAATTCCCAGTGGTTTTTCGCTGCTGCTCTCGCTCTCTGTAATTATGTATTATTCTCTTCCCGGAAAAAAATATCCAGGGAAGTAGTTGCGCTAGAATGTAACTAAGTCCTCGAATGACGATGTTACTTTGAAGAGGAAATTTACGTAAAAGCTTTTCATAATTTTAAGTTTAGAGGTAAAGCATTTCTCACTGCATCCGCTACAACGTGAGGCTGCGGAAATCAGTGGTGAGCTTCATTTAATGTCTGGCTGTTGTAGGCGCTTCAGCAGTAGTAAACAATAATGTGAGTTGGTAGAGTATTCCGCATTCCATTTCAGTTTTGTATTTCGGTACACCAAAAAATTGTGACTGTGGGTGAGTCAGAACTCGTAAATATTCGTGTGAAGTTCTCGTCGTAATATTTCATGTTGCGTATTCGGGATACATATAGACGATTGTTCCAAAATGACTACTAACTCTGCTGCAGCAAGGATATAAAAAGAACGAACATCAGCAACCCATATTCCCAGCACATCCCTTTGTGGTTCGTCACTTGCACCTGCAATACTCCTTTTGGTCTTACCTAGGTTTTTGTATATTTTCACGCAGATTTCATGTATGGTGCTGTAATTCGATGTGGTTGCCAAATTAATTTATTCTATCGTTGAAATAGTCACAGGAAAATTGAAACCTCTCCCTAGTTTCAAACTTCAGAAAGCTGGACTCAGGGTCGCTATGCCAATTGTCACATACTTTGCCGCTCCATCCACTAAATCTGTATGTACAGACAGTTGTATAAATAATCATATGTAGATTATGGATTGTTCAGGGTACTGTGACTGCTAATTTGTATGAAAATACTACAGTAGCTGTAGCAGTCAGAAATTTGAAGTTTATCCAGTGTGCGTGTCAGGCTTGTCATCTGAGTCTGATGGTTGAACTTCCGAAAAAGGTAGTGAATGAAATAAAAATACGTGACTGTGTATATACGGTAATATTTATTATTCAGAGTCATTATGGTTCCTAAACTGCTGTTTGTCGAAGGTCGTTGTACCATCTGTGTGTTTCGTTTGTACCATCTGTGTATTTCGTTTGTTCTAAGACTCTTAAGGGAGCGAGGTAGCGCGTAGCTAAACATACTCTCATTCGTACGGAACGGGATTAAAATACCCTTCTGACTATTCAGATATAGGAATTAGCTAAATCGCTTAAAGCTTTTGCCGACGTGGTTCCTTCGCAAGGACGACGTAAATGACTTCCCTCGTCCTTATCCTTCCCGAACTTGAACCCAGCCTATGACCTTTATAGTGAGGTAATATCAAACCTTAATCTTTCTCTTCCTTCTTCTTGCAAGTACATAACTTCTGATGCTTGTAAAGTAATTTATTAATCATTAAATTTTATTTTTGAACGAATTTCATTCTTTTTGACGCGTGTGCTGGCGCCTACATACTTTGTGCTTGTGCGTGTTCTTTCGTTTTTTCCAGTGATACAGACAATTAGGGAGAATAGATAAGACGTAACTTTGCTCTAATGCATATGTGAATTGATTCTATAAACGTAAAAATACTTCGAAATTTTACACGAAATCGACATACGTGGTATTCCACACTCGATATACAGATTGTCCCACTCAAACCTCCCTGATTTCAAAGACTCAGGAAAAAAAACCACACACACAGTAGATACGACTGTGAAAAATGCACCACATTGTAGAGTATCTCAAAGAATTTATTTATTTATCATCAATAAACCTCTACATGTGAACCATTTGTAGCACGAAGAATATCGAGTCTATATTCAATTTCTTGCCAAGTTCATTGTAACATTTCCTCTGTTATTGTTGCAATCGCATTAGTGATACGATGTCGCGATATTGTCCTCTTCGGTCGCATGCACGCGGTCCTTCACGAATCCCCATATGAAGAAATTAAGCGGCGTAATGTCGGGTGAACGTGGTGGCCAGGCAATGGGTCCTCCGCGTCCGATCCAACGATTGGGAAATTTCCTATCCAGGAACTTGCGAACAGCCGTTGACCAATGCGGCGGAGCTCCATCTTGTTGAAAACTGTTGTTAGGTTGCAAGTCTTGTATCTGAGGGTCCACAAACTGCTCCAACAGGTTCAGATACACTGACCCATTCACTGTTGTTTCCACAAACAAGAACGGTCTAACAATCCTGTCGTGCGTTAGCCCGCACCAGACGTTTAGTTTAGGACTATTACGAACATGCCCAATGACAACGTGCGGATTTTGCGAACCCCAAATCCGAACAGTATTTCTATTAACCCTTCCTTATAGATGAAAGGTTGTCTCATCTGAGAATAAACATCTATCTAGAAAGGATAGATTACATGCAACCGGTGGTGGAGTGTTCGTCGCTGTTAGTAGTAGTTTATCCTGTAGTGAAGTAGAAGTGGATAGTTCCTGTGAATTATTATGGGTGGAGGTTACACTAAACAACCGAACTAGGTTAATAATTGGCTCCTTTTACCGACCTCCCGACTCAGCAGCATTAGTGGCAGAACAACTGAGAGAAAATTTGGAATACATTTCACATAAATTTTCTCAGCATGTTATAGTCTTAGGTGGAGATTGCAATTTACCAGATATAGACTGGGACACTCAGATGTTTAGGACGGGTGGTAGGGACAGAGCATCGAGTGACATTATACTGAGTGCACTATCCGAAAATTACCTCGAGCAATCAAATAGAGAACCGACTCGTGGAGATAACATCTTGGACCTACTGATAACAAACAGACCCGAACTTTTCGACTCTGTATGTACAGAACAGGGAATCAGTGATCATAAGGCCGTTGCAGCATCCCTGAATATGGAAGTTAATAGGAATATAAAAAAAGGGAGGAAGGTTTATCTGTTTAGCAAGAGTAATAGAAGGCAGATTTCAGACTACCTAACAGATCAAAACGAAAATTTCTGTTCCGACACTGACAATGTTGAGTGTTTATGGAAAAAGTTCAAGGCAATCGTAAAATGCGTTTTAGACAGGTACGTGCCGAGTAAAACTGTGAGGGACGGGAAAAACCCACCGTGTTACAACAACAAAGATAGGAAACTACTGCGAAAGCAAAGAGAGCTTCACTCCAAGTTTAAACGCAGCCAAAACGTCTCAGACAAACAGAAGCTAAACGATGTCAAAGTTAGCGTAAGGAGGGCTATGCGTGAAGCGTTCATTGAATTCGAAAGTAAAATTCTATGTACCGACTTGACAGAAAATCCTAGGAAGTTCTGGTCTTACGTTAAATCAGTAAGTGGCTAGAAACAGCATATCCAAACACTCCGGGATGATGATGGCATTGAAACAGAGGATGACACGCGTAAAGCTTAAATACTAAACACCTTTTTCCAAAGCTGTTTCACAGAGGAAGACCGCACTGCAGTTACTTCTCTAAATCCTCGCACAAACCACTGGACCTGACGGGATACCAATTCGATTCTACTCAGAGTACGCGAAAGAACTTGCCCCCCTTCTAACAGCCGTGTACCGCAAGTCTCTAGAGGAACGGAGGGTTCCAAATGATTGGAAAAGAGCACAGATAGTCCCAGTCTTCAAGAAGGGTCGTCGAGCAGATGCGCAAAACTATAGACCTATATCTCTGATGTCGATCTCTTGTAGAATTTTAGAACATGTTTTTTGCTCGCGTATCATGTCATTTCTGGAAACCCAGAATCTACTATGTAGGAATCAACATGGATTCCGGAAACAGCGATCGTGTGAGACCCAACTCGCTTTATTTGTTCATGAGACCCAGAAAATATTAGATACAGGCTCCCAGGTAGATGCTATTTTTCTTGACTTCCGGAAGGCGTTCGATACAGTTCCGCACTGTCGCCTGATAAACAAAGTAAGAGCCTACGGAATATCAGACCAGCTGTGAGGCTGGATTGAAGAGGTTTTAGCAAACAGAACACAGCATGTTGTTATCAATGGAGAGACGTCTACAGACGTTGAAGTAATCTCTGGCGTGCCACAGGGGAGTGTTATGGGACCATTGCTTTTCACAA